>NC_081190.1:44461673-44746673 GCF_902713425.1 Acipenser ruthenus | reverse complement strand
CGATGATTAAGCTTTCCTGTTAAGGTACAATCTTTTTTTTATTTTTTATTTTTATTTTTTTACAATAGACTTCAGCTTTAAAAGTTGATGTGTGTTTTATGAAGATTTAAAGTGACATTACAGTGGACTTACACAGCACCCTTTTTTCAGGCAAACCCTTTACTTTGTATTTCACCATTTAACACTAGAACTGCCGCAGTTACACTCATACCCAAAACCGCCACCAGCAGTCATTATGACGGTTACATTTTAAACAACATCAATATTAAAATGAAAGACAAACTGTCAGATACAACTCAAAAGTTGTATTCAAGCACATGATATCAAACATCTGCACAGCCGAAACACAATCTTTAAATGTACAGTTAAGGGGTTAAAACGTAAATGGGGTTAAACTTACCACATATAAAGCACTACTTCAGAAAAACTATAATAAAATAAACATTTCAAAAGAAACTAATGTGTAAACAGGTATATGTACATACAAAACTGTAAAAACAAAAGTCATTTTTAATTTAAAACAAAAGTATTTTTTCTCTTGTGTGTGTGTCACTTGGTGGAGCACAGAATCCATGTTGAGCTGCTGGTATTTAATACATGTAAGTCAAGAACGGACAAATGTGTATCCTTCACACACGCAGAGTAATTTAAATTGTAACAGTGAAAACCATCAAAATGACTGCCTTGGCGGTTCTAGTGTTAATAAATGTTAATTGCATTTCTTGATTCTTAACGTAACTGTGTTCTGTGACTTTTGTATTTTAAACATGCCTAATTCTAAACATAATCTATCTAGCTAATGTTAAAAATATTACAGTAACATTGCTTGTTATTTCGCCCCTGTCTTGAGTCAACACCCCTCACCCACTTTTGCCTTAACATCAGCTCTACGCCCCCGAGGCAGAATCTGGTATATATATTTCACAATATATTGCTTGCCAGTATATTGTAAGTATATCTATAGTATACATGTGCATATATTTAAACAATATATTACAACATATTCATTAGTATATTTTTCCATATATAAAGTACATATAGAAATATATATTACCTTACACAATATCTTTTTCAAAACTGAAATATATAAAAATGGCAATAATTAGTATATGGCGAAATATATTACAACACATACATTATGAAATATATGATTAAACATATTTCATTTTCATAAGGGAAACACATTGTTTCTTCTGTAAAGACAAAGGGCAGCACAATTAATACAATTAGTTCAATAAAACCAGTTCCAGGTACCGTATTATTAAAACAATCTTTAAATACAAAATACAAACAGGCTAGAAAACAGTTAAAACCCACAAAAAGGCATAAAACGTAGCAGCTCCAATTAAAGAAGGAACTCCTTAATCTAAAACCGCTACACACCCAACATCAGTGAGTCAGCGTTTTAATCAGGTTTTCATGAACCCTTGCCATTATATTAAAAAAAATAACAAAACACATATGTGGCAGGTCAAGGCCTGCCCCTGTAAATTAATGTATTTTGGTGTATGGTTTTGTTTGTAAATAAAAAATGTGTGTTTAATTTAGATAATTGAAAGGAATTTGCAGCAGGTGGCCAGGTGTCAATTGAAGAATTGATAACACTGTGTAACAATTTTTTTTTTTTTTTTGGTTCCTGGGTAGTAAGTGTTATTTCCTAATTGCTTATGCCTCAAAAGTATAGAAAATGGCTATTATTCCCCACAAACTTTGCTTTTGTGACCAGGACAGTGATATTTTGAAATTTACCTATTTTCCAGAACATTCCAGATAGATTCAGTGCTGAGTAAACTTGGAGTAACTTCTAGAACTTTCTAGAACTTTCCAATAATATAAATAGTAGTATAAACAGGGGCCTTAAGCCCACCAGTTTAGTTCCAGCTGCCTAAGTGGATACATATCTGCATTTTTCTGAGATGGCATCAAGGTCATAGGAGACTTCAAAATGGTGGCATTCCTGATGGGTCTCCAAGGCGGTTTTACCAAGTTTCCCTGCTATCTTTGCCTTTGGGACAGCAGGGACACCAAGGCGCACTACCACAGGTGGGACTGGCCACAGCGGACCGAGTTCTCTGTGGGGAGGAACAATGTCAAGTGGGAGCCACTGGTGGACCCCCGGAAGGTGCTGATGCCACCACTGCACATCAAATTGGGCCTTATGAAACAATTTGTCAGAGCTCTAGATGAGGAGTCGGCAGCCTTCAAGTACCTTCAAGACTTCTTCCTTAAGCTGTCTGAGGCAAAGGTCAAAGCCGGTGTCTTCGTCGGACCACAGATGAAGAAGATCCTGGAGTGCAATGAATTCCCCAAGAAGCTCACTAGTAAGGAGAAAGCGGCTTGGAACAGCTTTGTCGCAGTGGTTCGGGGCTTCCTGGGCAATCACAAGGCCGAAAACTATGTGGAGCTGGTTGACACTCTGGTGAAGAACTATGGCACAATGGGCTGTAGGATGTCCCTCAAAGTCCATATCCTTGATGCTCATCTTGATAAATTCAAGGAGAACATGGGAGTGTACTCGGAGGAGCAAGGCGAGCGCTTCCACCAGGATATACTGGACTTTGAACACCGCTACCAAGGACAGTATAACGAGAACATGATGGGAGACTACATTTGGGGGCTGATTCGTGAAAGTGATTTACAGTATAATCGTAAATCTCGAAAAACTACTCACTTCGAAATCTTTTGTAGTCATTTTTGTATTACTTTAGTATAAATACATGTTAATTTGGATTCATATGTTGTTTTTTTCGGACTTTATGTGAACGAAAAGACACAAATTCGCCCGTTTTCTCATTGGAAATAGGTAAATTTCAAAATATCACTGTCCTAGTCACAAAAGCAAAGTTTGTGGGGAATAATAGCCATTTTCTATACTTTTGAGGCATAAGCAATTAGGAAATAACACTTACTACCCAGGAACAAAAATTGTGTTACATAGTGTAATCAATTGACCCTGGTCTCCTCCCTTTAAAAAGAGCCAGTTTCTTTGTTCATTTTTGTTCTTTGTTCATGCTTTATTTTGCAAGTCTGGGCTGTGTGTGGAACCAGTGTGAGCTAAGGAACACTGCGTGTTTAACCGGGATCCTTAGAACAATAGGTAGGTATTTTTTATTTTATTTTTATATAATGAGAAGTTTTCAGCAAAAACAAACAAAACAGTACAGATCACTCCCCCACCCCAATAAAATCAAATTTGAGTCATCGTTAACAAAAAGCTTCTCTTCCAATGCATCTGTGTTACTACCTTTTTTAATATGTGCACCTACTATACATACATAAACACCTGCTTATGTATCCCTATAACTACCGTACACATACCTACATTTTCCCTTGCATTTGAGCCCCAATTGTTATATTGTGGACCCAATGTATAGATACATACACGTACACACACACATGCATTCACTTATCAGGTATGACCCCATCATCTGGAGGAAAGTCTATTTTAGGAATGTATTTAATGAAAGGACCCCATACTTTTTCAAACAACATAGGAGTTTTTCTTACATTGTATATGATTTTTTCCAGGGGTACAGTATGATGTTAATTCTTTGCACCACTGGGTTAGAGAAGGAGAGTATTTAGACTTCCACTATACAAGAATACATTTTTTGGCAGCTGTCACTGTAAATAGTAATAATATATTTTTTTGGTAAGTGCTCAGATGGATTAACTCCCCATCGTTCCCCAGAACTGAAATTCTGGGGTTTGGTGGGATATGGGATTCCATTACTTTTTATATATTGATAAATATACAATTCCTGTAGTTCTTTAAGGGTGGGCAGCTCCAGAGCATATGCAAAACATCCCCTGTATGTGCTTTACATCTAGGACAGGCCACTGAAATATTTGCATTGAACTGATGTAGTCTGTGTGGTGTGTAATAAGTGTGATGCAATATGTTAAACTGCATCAGTCTGTGTTTAGTGCATGTTATTCATCATGCAATCATGCATTGTGTATTCACACTGAAAGTCATTTTCCCATTATCTTTAATCCCTGTCTGGTTATGATTCAGATTATTCATAATGTTGTACGTTCTAGAGATTTAGGGCCTCATGCACTAAATGATGATAAATTACCTGAAATACTGCGTGGTATGAGGAAGCCATGACCACTCTATTCACTAATGTAATAATATGCTAAATTATTAATTTGTCAGTCATCATAGCATGCGAAATGCTGCATGCGTTACACACCCTTTATTTTAGTATATGGATACTTCAAAGGACAGGTAGTCCGGTTCTAACTTTATCAGAATGACAGCAACCAAGGAGGCAGCATCCGGCACCAGCTACATCTTCAGTGGGTCTCTGTAGGATGAGGGGATGCGGCCCGGTGTTACTAAGATTTCTGTATCCCCATAGAATTCTGTATCCCTTTAGATTTGATGCCTGCGTAGATCAAGATCGCTATATGTGAACGTTTGATGTTTCTGAACAGTATTTACATGTAATAAAATTAAAATGTGTTTTAAAAGAAATAGTTTATATAAAGTTACTTTTAATCAAGGGTTTCGTGTATTGAGCAACGCAGGAGGCTGAGCGTAGACAGTCAAAGAAGAGAAACAGAAATTAATTAACTGAAAACCAATATTTGTTTGTTCACCTTTATCCCTCTCTGGTTTATTTTGAAGGTACTCCAGTACCGAAACGTTGGCTAAATTATAAATGTGTTTCTTTTAAAGGGATTGCAAGTGTGAGGTTTATTTTTTTTTTCTTTTAAGAAACTTTAACCTTCCAACTGCTTATCCGGTGATTTTGACATGCTGCACAGGTTAGTCACAATTTATGCAGTACTCACTGTGGTCTTTTCCATGACAAAAATGCTAATGTTTTCAGGGCCGAAATAATTCAGTGTAATTCATGTGTTAAAAGAGCACAACTGTCTCTTGGCCGTTTCGACAGTTCAACGTCATAATGGAAAAAAAACAGTATATCAATGGGATTGTATACAGCACTGTCTATTCCTACAATGCATCTTGCATTGAGAAAGCAACACGTTCAGAATCGGAATAAAGGAAATGATGATGTAATGCAGTTCACATGCAGTCATCTTTTGGGAAGCTGCATTTTCAGAATCATATCATTATGTACAGTATTACAACACCGTATGTTAAAATATTGCCGTGAATCCACAAAACCAACGAAATACATTCTATGTAGCCTATATTTGACATGTTATTTGTAGTGTTATGTTAATTGTTAATGTTCTGTGGAACACAAGCAATCATTTAACCTGGAAAAAATGAAAATACAGTACCTAAAAGCAGATATACGCGTTTATCATGTTTCCCACATCGCACTATTTGTGGTCTGTGTAGAATTGGTAAAACAGGAAAATAACAAATCTTAATGCTTATGTTCAGTCTCTTTATTTAACACACAGGTATACAAAACACTCACTCCTGCTAGCATATGGAAGTGACCTAAACCCCCAGCAACTCCCTTTTACCATCCCCATACCATGGTTGCTAAGCAACCCTATAAAAACCAACTCCCATATTCTACATCCCTTCTCTTTAAGTTTAAATAAGCCTTAACCCCTCTAATAAATAGCAATTTACAAATACCGTATAAAACTACCAAATAAACAATACATCAAGTCACAAAGTCCTTGTATCGAGAGCTTGGCTTGCTCACCCTCCCTGAGCGTGTGATCACAAACGGCTGTTGATCTTGGGGACTGTCTTGACTAACGTCCTTAGGATGTGAAACATCTCCTGCTATCTGTGTATCTGCCTTGGAGGGTGCCGTGTTGGTTACAGGCTGAGATGTCATCTGCTCAGTCAGGGACGATGCAGATCTAAGGGTGCTGTGTTGGTCACTGTTGAGATGTCATCAGTTCTGTCATAGAAGACGCAGACTGTGGACTTTTCACTTCTGCTGGGGCAGCACTGGGTTGATATGTCTCTGACACCAGCAACAGGTGACGCCTATTCCTCACATAGGTTTTGCCATCCACATCAGCATAATAGCTGGTAGGTTGTGGTGCTCTACTGTGCACAACAGCTAGTTTATCATAGCCTTGTGCTGTTTGCATTCTTATCACTTGCCCTGCTTTCAATGGGCTGAGTTTACTTGCATCTCGGTCATAATATTCTTTACCTCTCTGTCTTTTCTTTACAAGAGCTCTACAAGGGGACTTTAGCCACAGGAATCATAGCTCTAGTACATCTGGAAAACCATTCTCTGTGCTGGTGAGGGTAAACCTTCTCTTGGCAAATTGCGCAGGTTCTGTCCCGTAAACATTTTTCAATAAGATGTTTAGCAGAGCGCACTGCCCGCTCTGGCAACCCATTTGATTGTGGGTACAGGGGGCTACTTGTAACATGTTCGAAGTCCCGTGTGTGCAAATTCCTTAAATTCTCTGCTTATAAACTGCCTAGCGTTGTCTGTCATCAGCTGTTGTGGAATCCCATGCACAGAAAAGTGCCTCTTAAGTTTTCCAGTCACTGTTGTACTTTTCATGTCTGGTAAATAGTCAATTTCAAACCATCCAGAAAATGAATCAACGAGAACCAAATGCTCTTTTCCATTACATTGAAATATATCTGCAGCAGTGAATGACCATGGCAAATCAGGAATCTCATTTAATTGCATAGGTTCCTTCATCTGATGAGGCTTGAGGGCATTGCAGGATGCACATCTGGAAACCTCTCTGTCTATATCACCATACATTGACGGCCAAAACATGGTTTCTTTTGCCCTGCGTTTTGTTGCTACAACACCTGGATGTCCTTGGTGCAGCTGCTGGGTGTAATATGCTTGCAGAGAAGATGGAATTCCAAATCTCTGACCACGCAGTATCAGTCCATCTTGCACTGTCAGTTCCTCCCTCATGACATAGAATGCAAGAATGTCACAAGAGAGATGTCTCTTGTGAATTCTCCTTGATGACAGCACTTGAATTGTCATAATATCATTATCCTCTTCATGTTCAGTATGCTCAGTGGTGGACAAATGATCCCGTGAGAGAGCATCAGCCACATACAATTCCTTACTACGTTTGTAAATCACATCAAGATTAGAGCGCTGTAACTTGAGCATCATTGTTTGCAGCCGTGGTGAAGCAGTATGTAGTGGTTTTCTAAGCACTGTAATGAGCGGCTGATGACATACAAAGACGAGGGCAAGAAGCTTCTTCTCAATTTGAGCATATCTAGTCTCCGTGTCTCTCAAAGCTCTTGATGCAAAAGCTACTAGTCTACTATCCTGAATACAAACCGCCCCAAGCCCATGCTGAGAAGCATCTGCTGACAACACTACATGTTTCTGGACATTAAAATATTGTAGCACAGGTGAGCTCGAGAGTAGTTCTATAAGCTTGGTAAAGGCATTGCTTTGTTGTTCCTGCCAGCTCCATTCTGCATCCTGGTGGAGGAGCTTACGCAGAGGTGCAGTAACTTCACTATAACATGGTCTGGAAGGGTGTGGGTATTCACTGACACAGGAGACAGAAGTTGTAGTCGAAACACCGCACAGGTGCTCAGGTTTATTTTGTTTAATCTTATGATTTGTACTGATTTCTTTTAGCCCGCAGAGGGCGCTGTTGTCTGTGGTCTGGCTACCAACTATGGTATCCAGAACCTACAGGAATACCACGGCAGGGTACTCGGTACAGTTCAAGTGCACTCGCAGGTGCTCAAAAATAATGAAAAAACGAAAAGGCAAAAAGAAACAGCGAAAATAAAACACAGTAATGAAAACCACAAAATAAATGTGCTGCAATTTGCAGCATGATTATCCCCAGTCGTCGCTACCCGTACGACCCGGGCCTCCGTCCTACACTAGGCTGTTTCCTCAGCTGACTTAATATTGGGGTCTGCCCAAGGATTCCCCACTTTCTCTCTATTTCCTTAAATTATTTTCTTTACGTTCTTGTGGAAGTTTTCTCCTGTCCGTCCACGGTCTTGCCAAGCAGCGCAACCGCTTGCTCGTTGTGCAGGTCTACAGGGAAACAACAAAGTGTTAATTTATAGGACCAGCAATCCCCCCCCAAGACCCGCCTCCCAGCCACTCAGAGAGGGGGAAAGCTCACACACCCTCTTCCCCGCCTCTCTGTGTCACTCCATGACTGGCACGCAGATCCCACGGGACAGCCGCCCTCTTCCTGCAGCATCGTGGATACGTCAGATGGCCAGTCCAGATCTCCCCTGTTACACATCCTCCCCCTCAGAATGGCACCACCGGTCCATTCAAAATCCTACACCCCCATGCCTTCCCGAGAGAAAAAATCAGCATTTTGATGCAGCTTTCCTGCTCAGTGATTCTGGCATTGTTATTTTTCATCCGGTGAAGCCACACTAAGGGGGCATGATCTGTCACTTGGGTGAAGTGTCGCCCCAGGAGGTAGTACCAGAGTGACTTGACTGCCCATTTTACCGCGAGACACTCCTTCTCGATGGTACTGTAGTTCTTTTCATGGGGAAGGAGCTTCCTGCTGATGTACAGGACCGGGTGCTCGCTTCCCCGCACCTCCTGAGACAACACTGCCCCGAGACCTGTCTCTGACGCATCTGTCTGCAGGGTGAACCTCTTGTTGAAATCAGGGCTGCACAGCACTGGCTTGCTACACAACCTTCGCTTCAGAGTGAGAAAGGCCCTCTGGCACGGCTCCGTCCACTGAACCGTTTGGGGCAGCCTTCCGGGTGAGGTCTGTCAAAGGCGTAGCGAGCGTGATGAAGTTCGGAATGAACTTCCTATAATAGCCCGCTAGACCCAAGAAAGAGCGCACCTGGGTTTTGGGCGTAGGGACCGGCCAGTCAGCCAAGGCTTTCACCTTAGCAATCAGCGGTCTGATCTGGCCACTCCCTACTCGATACCCCAAATACTCCGACTCACTCTTCCCAATGGCATATTTCCTTGGGTTAGCAGTGAGCCCAGCCTCCCGCAAAGATCGCAACACCGCCGCTACCTTACACAGATGACTCGGCCAATCCTCACTGTGGATAACCACGTCATCTGTGTAAACAGCGGCGTATTGCTGATGGGGCTGCAAAATGTGATCCATCATCCGCTGGAACGTGGCTGGTGCTTCATGCAACCCAAAAGACATGGTCCTAAATTGGTATAACCCGAAGGGAGTCAAACGCTGTCCTCTCTCTGGATTCCGGGGTCAGGGGTATCTGCCAGTACCCCTTCGTTAAATCCAGTGTCGTCCTAAAATGAGCCGTGCCTAGATGCTCCAGCAACTCATCTACCAGGGGTATGGGATAACCATCAAACTTCGATTTCTCATTAACTCGCCTGAAGTCAATGCAAAACCGAGTTGACCCGTCTGGCTTATCCACTAAAACAATAGGACTGTTCCAGTCACTTTGGGACTCTTCTATTACCCCCAGTCTCAGCATCTCATCAATCTCCGTTTTTCTCTCCGTCGCTCCGGCTGGCAGATCTCATAATCCACCGTGCCAATCCGGCGTGTAACCTCAAAAGGTCCTTGCCACTTAGCCAGAAGTTTCGACTCAGAACTGGGTAATAATAGAAGTACTTTATCCCCCGGCTGGAATGTGCGTAACCGAGCCCCTCGGTTGTACTGTGTCTCCTGTCTGCGCTGAGCCTGCAGCAAATTGTCATGCACCCATTTTCCAACAGACTCAAGACGTTTGCACAGGTCCAACACATACCGGACTGTATTGGTCGAATTATCCTGCTGTTCCTCCCGCATCTCTCTGACCAAATCAAGCACACCCCGGGGTCTCCGCCCATACAGCAGCTCGAATGGCGAAAAGCCTGTGGAAGCCTGGGGTACCTCTCTGATAGCAAAGAGAAGGGGAGAAATCAGCTGGTCCCAGTAATGCACATCACTATCAATAAATCTACGCAACATGTTCTTAAGGGTCTTGTTAAAACGCTCTACCAGACCATCGGTTTGAGGATGAAACACCGATGTCCGAATGGTCTTAATTCCTGATGTAACTATCACTGACACTTATCTGCGCCGTTATTGAATCGTATTTTGTCATACTTGTACTTGCTAGAACCAAAGTCATTGTATTTAATTGTATTATTACTTGTACTGTGATTCTTGAAATGTATTTTTGTTTACGGCTGTAAGTCACCCTGGATAAGGGCGTCTGCTAAGAAATAAATAAATAAATAAAATTCCCAAAAGCTTGCATGTTCCGCGGATTAGTCGGGACATAAAGTTGGTTCCTTGGTTGGTTAGTATTTCTTTGGGGATCCCGACTCGGGGAAAAGACCTTCACAAGCTCACTGGCAACAAATTTGGCTGAGGCGGAGTGGAGGGGAATGGCCTCAGGATAACGTGTGGCGTAATACAAAATGACCAATAGATGTGTGTATCCTGCCGCACTCCTCTCCAGCGGCCCAACCAAATCCATTCCAATACGCTCAAACAGAGCTTTCACTAGGGGCAACGGCACCAGTGTACCCCGTGGGACGGCTCTAGGACTGGCTGCCTGACACTCCCCACAACGTTCGCAAAAACGTCTGACGTCACCGTCCAGCCCCATCCAGTATAACCATGACACAAGCCTTGCTTTAGTCTTATCCCTTCCCAAATGACCAGACAGGGGAATAGCATGAGCCAGCTGCAGCAAATCCTCCTTAAAGGGCTGAGGAATGAGCAACTGGTGACACACTTCCCCGGTCTGGGGCAATTTGTCAGCATGGTACAGGAGGTCTCGAGCGATTTCAAAGTGAGGGTACGTGGCGGCGCCTCTGGGCTCGACCACCCGACCATTAACCACCGCTGCTTGGTCAAAGAGCATGCCCAACACGTCGTCACGCCCTTGCTCGACTTGGAAGTCACGAGAGCAAGCTAAAAAATCAGCTCCCATGGCTTCCAGCTCAGGATCAGGTCGGTCCTCAGCGGAGGCAGCCGAGCCAGACCCCTGCACTTGCTCCGCGCCCCCCCCCCAGACTCTTCACCTATCACCCCCACCTGAGACTTCTCAGACCCCCTCCACTGCCAGCCCTCATTCTTAGCAGCCTGGCGCTCCCGTTTAGTTTTACGGGGTTTAAATTTATGACAAAACCACTCCGGGTCATGAAAGGGAAAGATCTCTCCAATCACTTCCTCTTTCTTAGGCAATAGGGAGGATGGGGCCGTCAGGGCAGCCAACCAACTCTTGAACTCACCACAGTCCTGTCCCAGAACTACCGGTACTGGCAATCGAGGACACAACCCCACCTGCACCTGTGTCACCTGCTGGCCAATTTTCACCGTTATGCTAACCTTGGGATAAGAACGGACATCCCCATGAATACATTTAATATGCACCCGTCCCAATACTTGCTTATGCCCCTGTGAGATTAGGCTCTCCTGTACTAGGGACTGACCACAAACTGAGTCCAAGAGAGCATGGGTTTTTGTACCATCCACTGTCACAGGAATAACAGTCCAACACCTTGGTGGGCTGGTTTCTCGCCTCAACGCTTTAACAAGAGGTGGAAATACTGGAGCCATCAAAGGGGCTCGACGGTGAGGTGGCCATGCGAGACCCTAGTCTGACACCGCAGCAGCCCGTGGGTAAACCCACCCTGCCCCAGTTCCCGGGCTACTTGTCTACCCCTTCCCCCCAGTCCCTTCACCCTCTCCGGGGCCAGTGGAGGGGGTGATACAGTAATTGCGCTCCTTCCAGGCAGTCTTGCTGGCGTTGGCTCCGCTGCCTGATACTGCTCCGCCAACTTGACCGCCCGATCCAAAGTGGCAGGTGCCTGCCGTTGCACCCATAGCCGAGGTGCCGGTGCCATGCACTCCAAAAAGCACTCCACCACGATCACCTCCACCAACCTGGCTTTGGTGCTCGTGTCCGGATTCAACCAGCTCATGGCATAATGTTTTAGTAATGGTTCTGGGATGCTCCTCTGCCGAGAAACGCTCCTCCCGGAACTTTCGCCGATATCCCTCTGGTGTGGCCCCCACGCGATTAAAGATGGCCGCTTTCAGCATGGGGTAATCCATCATCCTCTCAGGAGATAGCGTTCTCGCTACTGCCTGTGCCTCCCTCGTCAGCTGGGGCAAGAGGTAGCTAGCCCACTGTGCCTGAGCCCACCTGGCAGTGGTCGCCATGGCCTCAAACACCTCTAAGTAGGCTTCGGGTCGATCCTCGGCCATCATCTTTGTCGTTCTCTGCAATCGGGGATCAGGACCTGCCGGTCTAGCAGCCCCCTGCACCGCAGCAGTTAGGGTCTGGCACAGGAGGTCCATCATGGCCGCAAACTAGACGGCATCCATTTCTGCTCCATTTGTGGGTGCACTGCTTTGTATGGGCAATGCCAGTAAATCCCACCCTGACACCACGTGTGGAAGGGTGTGGGTATTCACTGACACAGGAGACAGAAGTTGTAGTCGAAACACCGCACAGGTGCTCAGGTTTATTTTGTTTAATCTTATGATTTGTACTGATTTCTTTTAGCCCGCAGAGGGCGCTGTTATCCGTGGTCTGGCTACGAACTATGGTATCCAGAACCTATGGGAATACCATGGCAGGGTACTCATTACAGTTAAAGTAATTGTCATGTGCCCAAAAACGAAAAGACAAAAAGAAACAGCGAAAATAAAACACAGTAATGAAAACTACAAAATAAATGTGCTGCACTTTGCAGCGTGATTATCCCCAGTCGCCGCTACCCGTACGACCCGGGCCTCCATCCTACACTAGGCTGTTTCCTCAGCTGACTTAAAACAATATCGGGGTCTGCCCAAGGATTCCCCACTTTCTCTCTATTTCCTTAAATTTATTTTCTTTACGTTCCTTGTGGAAGCTTTCTCCCGTCCGTCCACTGTCTTGCCGAGCAGCGCGACCGCTTGTTCGTTGTACAGGTCTACAGGGGCAGATCTGAGGAAACAACAAAGTATTCATTTATAGGACCAGCAATCCCCCCAAGACCCGCCTCCCAGCCACTCAGAGAGGGGGAAAGCTCACACACCCTCTTCCCCACCTCTCTGTGTCACTGCCATGACTGGCACGTAGATCCCACGGGACTGCCGCCCTCTTCCTGCAGCATCGTGCATACATCAGATGGCCAGTCCAGATCTCCCCCTGTTACACATGGGATGAATTTTGACAGGTAATTTGTCATGCCCAAAAAACACTGCAGTCCATGTTTATCTTGCGGATGCGACATCTGCCAGATTGCATTGGTTTTCTCTGGATCCGGCTTTACACCTTTATCAGTCAACAGATGACCCACATAGTGAACTTCACTCACTCTGAATTTACATTTAGCAGGGTTTAGCTTTAAATTGATGGCTCTAATTCTATCAAGGACCATGCTCTTGGAATGAACGGCCCCAGACAAGAATATCAACCACAATGATCTCACAAGGCTGTCCAGCGAACAACTGCTCCATACATCGCTGGAAAACCTCACTGCCAGTAGAGATGCCATACGGCATACGTAGAAATTTGTATCTGCCCAGTGGCGACATAAATGTTGTCAATTTTGATGATTCTTCATCAAGGGGAATTTGCCAGAATCCACATTTTGCATCCAAAATGCTGAATATCTTTGCATTGGGCATATCTGCTATTACTTGCTCAACTGTCTTCATTGAATGGTATGGTGTGACAGGTAGCTGAGTGGGTGATAGGAAAGTAAAAGAAACCAGTCTCGATTTTCACTTTTACTGCTGCCCGGCTTTATTTGGCCACAATAGAAATAATAATGGAGCCGGGATACACAACGATGTGTAACCCGGCAACCACAAAGCAAAAGGAACAGGGGGAAAAAGAACTTCACAAAAAAAAGAACCAAATTAACAACGAGGACGGAAAATAACAAAACAAAACAATCGTCCGTCCTTCCTCCTTCCCCTGAGGTAAAACAGGGCGGGACCAGCGTAGCACTTCCGGGTTCGCTCCTCCCGTCTCGCTCCCGAGCGTCCCGTTAGTGCTCTAATGAGTAAAATAAAAACAAGGGGGTTAACAGGGAACCTCTGTGCCAACCAACCGTCCTTCTTATTTCTTTTCCCCTCTTTATTTGTACTCCGTTTGAGTTGCCACTGTTTTCTCTCTTTCTCTCTCTCTGTCTCTCACCGTACCTTGCCAGAAGGAACAGAACTCCGGGCCACGCCCCCTTTTGTACGCTCCGTCCCGCTCCCATTGGGCAGCGCGGGCAACTGCCGTTGACCAATGCGCGATTGCCACAGCGCTCCCCGTCTGGGTTGGTGATATTGCGCACCGTGGACCCGCCCCCCTTCCAAGATGGCCGGCTTCCACCTCTCCTGGGGATGTCTGCTCCTCCTCCCCAGCACCGTCACCGGTCGGAAGGGAGATCTAAAACAAGAATTCACTCTCTCTTTGTCACATATGGTCTAAGTAATGCCTTGTTCAGGTGTACTGGATCAATACAAATCCTGATTGTGCCATCCCTTTTCACAGCTGCTACCATTGCAGACACCCATTCAGTGGCTTCTTCTATGGGAGCTATGACACCCAACTTTGTCATTCTGTGTAATTCCTCTTATTTTTGTTTTCATGGCAAGAGGTACTCTCCTAGACACACACACAGTAGGTGGTACAGAATCATCCAGTCTCATGTGATAAGTTACAGGCAGTTTCCCAATTATATCACAATCAAAAAGGTCTTTTATATTCCTCAACCTCTGTTGCTTGTTGATCTATTGTGTATACATCTGGCCCAAGTTGTATTAGTCCCAATACAATACTGTCAGGGACACCCAGTATCGGTTTAACATCCTGGTCCACCACATGAAATTGAACATTTCCACGTGTGCAGTTCAATATTACTGTACCCTCTGTCTGTATTGTCTGTCCTCCATATGCCACAAGGTGAACTTTTTTCGTGGCATCCACTAAAATGTGTGGCTCTATTTTCTTTAACAGTATTTTTGACAAGACATTACATTTTGCACCAGTGTCCACCTTGACTTTTTAATCTGAATATTGTTGCAAGCAACTACAGTATAAGAGTTGTAAAGATTTCCCTCTTTTCAGTTGTAATATCCACACTTTCACAGTAGAACGTTTCAATGGGCTCATCACCTTGTTGTAATTGCAGCTCATTTACTCTCTTCACATTTCTCACCCTGGGCTGGTAATTAACTGTGGTATATTTCATAGCATAGGGTGTTGGTAGTGGCTTAACATTACTGAAGGGCCTTGATCTACAACATTTTGCAAAATGATTCCATTTTCCACAGTTATTACAGCGTTTATTGAATGCAGGACACTTACCCCTTTCAAGTGGGTGCTGACCATTACAGTTTGAGCATAGTGAACCTAATGAAAAAACTGCAGCCTCTTTTCTCAGTTCCTTTGTACTTTTCTCAGTCTGTTAATTTAACATGCAGATATTTATTGCATTTTGTGATTCCAACGTCAATTGTTTTTCCCGAAGCAGCTGCTTGCGTACGCTGTCACTTTGTATTCCATATACTAATCGATCCCTAATGAGTTCATCTGTTAAAATGCCAAACTCGCATTTTTTTGCTAGTATTTTTAATGTAGAAGCATATGATTGGATCAGTTCATCTGGCTTCTGATTTGTAGTATTGAATACATGTCTGTCCATAATTACATTTTTTACAGGAAGACAAATCTGTTCAAATTTTTTTAAAAGTACCTCGGGATCTTCTTTATCCTCCCCCTCAACAAAAACAAAAGATTCCGACTTTTCTACAGCGTGCCAGGCCAGCCAGGGTTAGAAGAGTGTAAGCTTGAACTTTTGCCGTCTTTTCCGACAGACCAGCTGTAACAGGGCAAGGAGCCCTGTACATGGATTTTGTTTATTTTTAGAATGGGGTCTCCCCCTCCGCCCCTGTGTTATTTTGTATTTGTTTTGTATTATTATTATTATTATTATTATTATTATTATTATTATTATTATTATTATTATTATTATTTTTTATTTATAAAGGACGGCGAATTGCAAAGTGTGTTGTGGGTTTGAATGCGTGTTGTGTTATTTAAAAATACAATGTTTTCTTTGTTATTGTTTGGATGTGGTCTGGCAGATGTGATGGTAGCAGCTTGTATCTGCCAGACATCTCGTGAGAATGTGACTGGTGCCGTTTATTGAATTATTGTTTAACTGTTCGTAATTTTTTGTTTTTTTAAAAAGTCACTTGCATATAAACTTTTATTTCGCAATATCTCGAAATTTTATTTCGCTCTGTGAGCATTGTGTTTTGTGTTTACACTTTTTATATATTTGGGTGTTATTTAAAAATAAAACAGCACCACCGCGTCTTTATTTTGAATCTACAGTACTTGGTGTCAGTGTTTTTTTCCCTTCCTGCTTCTGACCTGACATCACCGCACAGCCACCCTGTCACACCAGCGCAGCAATATACACGCCATTCTTTTTCAAACTTTTTCCAGTTATCAGCAATATTTTCATCAAACCCAAGCGGGTCGATATGCCGAAGTCCTTGTCCCTTCTGGCACCATGTAGAATTGGTAAAACAGGAAAAGAACCGATCTTAATGTTTATGTCCAGTCTCTTTATTTAACACACAGGTATACAAAACACTCACTCCTGCTAGCATACGGAAGTGACCTAAACTCCCAGCAACCCCCTTTTACCATCCTCATACCATGGTTGCTAAGCAACCCTATAAAAACCAACTCCCATACTCTACAGTCTGCTCTATTTATATTGTGATTGAGACAGACACCGCCTGATTTCAATAAGCGGTAAACTTCACACGCGCTGAGACACTTAGGAAAGTTAGCACCTTTAAGTAAATATGTTTTTTATATCAAGTCCCTTCCTCGTGGTATTAGGGGACAAAATTTGAATACATTTCCATGGATTACCATTATTAATTATATGTAGGGTGACCAAACGTCCCGATACTAGGGTCTTTGTCCCGCGTCCCTTTCGAGGTACTGTAAACGTTGAAAACCAAGGCGTAAAATGTTTAATTTTTATTTTCATTCGGAAATTTCGTATATGTGGCTGCTGTACTGTCTCGCGGTGCAACAGCATACTCTACTGGTTTAGGGTGTTTTGAGTGAGTTGTTTGCATTGCATCTATGCGGCTATCCAATCATGTTAACCTGCAGTCATATGATGCAGTATGTGTCATGTGTTTTTCTTGGTGCGTGTGCCTTTGCATCCGGTTTTACTGGCAGGATGGCTGGTGTTGTTGACGAGCCTGTCGCTAAAAAGCAAAATAAAGTGCAAGTACCAAACACGGTGGGGGAAAATAATTGATTCAATCATATGCCCATGGTCAAGTCATCCAATTAGGATTAGGGTTATAATTAGGATTTCACTGAAATTTCGCTGACCTGTTTAAACATTAAATACATCTACTATTTCAGAGCACTATAAAAGTGCTGTCATTTCTTAAAAGGCAAGCATGCAACATCTCCCAGCAGTTGCTGCCGACATTCTCTGTCTGGTGTGGATTTGCCCATACATTGAGACTGCAAGTCTGCATCCACTGAATTGGTTGGAAGTATAAGCCAAAGCTTTGTCAAGTTATACAGATGTGGACATCAATTAGAAACAGTCCCAAAACTCGGTTACCCAAAGGTATCTGGCATTCTTTAATAAAGTCCATTGTCATGTTCATTGTCATGTCCATTGTCATGTTCATTGTCATGTTATTTGTCCCATCCAGGAATTTTATTTTATCAGTTCAAAACAAAGAAAACGTGCCTATTCGGGTCTACAATTCTTTTTTTTTTTTTAATTTAGTGGTCGCCCATTATTTTTATTGTTTTCTCCCCAATTTTTAGTAATATCCAATTATTTTTTTAGACTTTTTTTAGGCTCGTCTTCGGTAGCGGTGAAGATGAGCACACGCTGTCCTCCGAAGCGTGTGCCATCAGCCGACCGCTTTTTTACACACTGCAGACTCACCATGCAGCCACCCAGCGTCGGAGGACAACACAGCTCTGGGCAGCTTACAGGCAAGCCCGCAGGTGCCCGGCCAGACTACAGGGGTCGCTGGTGCGCGGTGAGCCAAGGACACCCTGGCCGACCTAACCCTCCCTCCCCCCGGGCAGCGCTCGGCCAATTGAGCCCACCCCCTGGAAGCTCCCGTCCTAGGTCGGCAAAGGAATAGCCTGGACTCGAACTTGCGACGTCCACATTATAGGGCACATCCTGCACTCCACGCGGAGCGCCTTTACTGGGTGCGCCACTCGGGAGCCCATTGGGTCTAAAATTCTAAGTGCGTTTACAAAGTAAACAGCAGGTTGTTTGAACCGAGGTAGCTGTGCTTTTTTTGTCTGTGCTGACTTTCCAGTTTGTTTTCTGAAAGCTGTTTGTTTTATGTTCTGTTCAGCAGCCTCTGTAGTAGCCTTTTGTTTAATGTGTGATTCTGAAGTTATAGTGATTGATCGTATTTTATTTAAGTCACATTACAAGATGTGCAAAACAATTTTAAAATCCTGTTCTGTTGTTCATGTTTATAGGGTTCCTCAAAAACTTGCTCTATCGCGCTTCACTGGCTTGAGACCAAATGTTGGATTTTTTCAACATCACCCGGCCCTGTGAGTTTTGCGGTCGCAGACACACAAGAAAAGGCTGTACGACTTTTCAAAAAAGACGCAGCTCGCAGCAGTGCGGATGATGTCATTCCGACTGTCGGAGAGAGACCACTGACTGAGACCAAAAATGGGGTCGCAGTCGGAAGTATAAATCAGCCTTAACCGCTTTGGAGTGGTGTGTGTGTTTTTTTATTTATATATTTTTTAATTATATATTTGTGCTTTTGCCTAAGTGCAATGCACACAGGAAGGCAAAGGAATCTACAGAATCTACTATCTACAGAAGAAAGATACGTAGTTTGCATTGCTTGCGTTGTGCAGTAGTTCACAAGGTTTCTTTCCTCCCCGCACCAACTGAGTGTCCCAATTTTTCACTCTTGCTATCTGGTCACCCCAATTGTACGTAAATGACTCAAGCGATACTTTTTCCATGTGATTCATTTTGCGTGTAAAGTCATTTGCCGCTGGTTCATGAATATAGCAGGTGTACAAAGCACACAGTAACGGGTTTACTGCGTAGTAAACTGGTTACCGCTGTTTAGTGCAGGAGGCCCTTAATCTGTTGCAAAAATTAGGCACATTAATCCATGATGTGTCTGAATGAGTTGAAATGGGCATACAAATCATCCATGCAATTGAAGGCAACACACATTCTAGAGCATTGGAATTGATGGAAAGCTCTTATTATAAATACCACTGCTGATCTAGCAATTGTTATTCCTCTGTAAAAAGGGTTTTCAATTATATGTTACCGCCTAGATAAAAATAATAGTAATAATAATAGTAATAATAATAATAGTAATATTAGGCATTGTCCTGAATTACTCTTAAAACAACCTAAATGCTTGAGTTGTGATGTGCAAGAGGCCCTAAACCTTTGGGGGATGAAATGTTAAATGTATTTTTCCAATGGGGACTCAAGAGGTTTTGGGGGGGAAAAAATGTTTTGTTTATTTTCACCCAGCTTCTAATTTGCAGGTACTTTAAAAAATGCATTTTTGGTATTCCAAATACATCCGCTATCTGTTTTAAAGCTTACAAAATTATCTCTTTAAAAGTTTCTGAGGTGCTCAATTCCCTTTTTTCCTCCAAATTCCAAAAATCCCATCTACTATGAATTAACAATTGAATGTATTCAATATAATAGGGTATAATAGGGTTTTTAGTTATTGTTAGCATACTTTTTCTAGAGCCTATAAAATGGAGTGCACTCAGCGGAATGGAATCAGCGATGTGGTGTTCTATCGATATCCACATTGGACTGACTTTGTCAAAATTGAGCCAGACCCATATACCACGAAGTTGGGAAGCAAGATAACAGTTTCAAATTAGGCAGAGTCAGTCCCCTCTTAATAAACGGGGCCTGAAGTGTAGAAGCCTTTACTCTAGCATGTTTATGATGCCACAGAAAGTTGGATATCATTTCTTGAATTTTAATATAGAACATTTTGGGAATTTTGGGGGGAAATATTTGGAATAACTATAAAAATTGTGACAAAACATTCATTTTTATAATATTCACCCTACTAATTAGGGATAGGGGTAAGTCAGCCCATCTATGTAGCTCAATCTTTGTTTTATCTAGCAGTGGTAAATAATTAGCCTGGTAAACTTTATCTATGGAGTTAAATTTGACAAATTTCAGGGTCTTTAAGTAAATAGGGTTTAAATCTCCAACTGTGTAAATGAGAGACTTCAGTTCCCAGTTCCAGTATTAATTTCAAGGGACAATGATCAGAAAGTGGCAGCTACGTATTTGCAATCTGTAATTCTGGGAAGCAAGGTTTGGGTGTATTAAATCTATTCTAGAGTAGGTGTTATGTATGTTGGAGTAAAAGGAAAACTATTTTTTTAGTTTGGTGCAATGATCGCCATACATCTATGAGAATCATGTCTTCTGATATACATAAATATATACAGTATATTCTTTGAGAATGGAAAAATCAAACCCCTGTTTATAGCATAATGTACAGTATGTAGAGAAGCAAAGGCACCTCTCTTCGTTTCTGAAATTTAAAAGTTTAATAATGATGGGCGTCTATCCGCATTCACTGGCTTTGGTATAGAGGAGCGGTGCGCTCTCTTTATAATTAGGGGATCTTTAAAGTGCTCTTGCCCCTTTTAGCTGTGGTATCAGTTGGGCAACAAATCCTATTGTATCTCGCCACTCTGAGCCCTCTGGAAGCCCGACCAAGCGAATGTTGGATCTTCTGCTTCTATTTTCCAGATCTTGGGTTTTGTCTTTAAGAAATTACATTTGTTTGATACAATCTGTGGCATCTTGTAATTGGCTCTAACTCTGTTTTCAACCTCCGCTACCCGTTCAGCCAGAGTCGAGATCGAGCTTTGTATGCTTGTTAGTTTTATTTGTATGTCTGCTGTTTTGGTGTCAATATGTTGAAATAAATCTGCTTTACTTTCTTAATTGCCTTCCACAGTGTTTGTAGTGTTATCGATGGTTCCTGTTCTTCCATGGTAAGTTTCTGTAGGGATGATCTGGCCTGTACATGATCCGGAGAATAAGAATTATTTTTTGCTGAAAATCTTTTACTTTGCAAATTGCAGTATGCCATGAAACTTTAAGCAAATCAAGTGTTATATTACAGTATTTAAACAGTGGATGTCAAGTATACTTGTAGGATTGAATCAGATAAGGAACCCCAGCAACAGAGCTCACAGAAACGCGACCTTCTTGGTCGGTTGCATCACGTGACCCCGCTAGGTAGGGATTATTGAAGGGGATTTTTAATCCTACCAAAGTTTATTTAGTTCATGCAGGGAGATGGATCCTGAAGCGGGACCTCCATTTTAGTAGCGCTCGGCCTGAGCTTGGCCACCTTTAGTTTCATAGTTTTTGTACAGTGTTTTGTTTTTGTTATTCATGTACTATATTGCATATATCCTCTGGTCCTAGGACTACCATTGCTGGTATCCTAGTGGCGGCCACCAACACTGCAACTGCCTGTAAATAAATAAAATCTGGGGAGCGTTCAATAGGCAGAGCACTCCAGAGCATTACATGGTGCTTCCTATTGAACGACCTGCACGCCGAGAGCGCTTCATAACGTTAGCTAACATTCTGAGGACCTTACTCTGTGGGCATTTGTGGCAGGATGGCTCGCAGTGGTGAGGTGTGGTGACATCACGGACCAGGAAGTAACTGAAACCAAAACAATGGATACGTATTTAATAAATCAAATAAACAAAACCAAATGATTTTAACAAAACAACAAAACAAAAGGGCACAAGGGCCAAACGAATCAGACAGACAAACAAGTAAGTGTCGTGCTGGCTAATCCAGCACGTTTTAGCAATTGTTAATTTCTGTCTCCTCTCTATCTCCCCGTACCTCCTCTCTGCACCCAACCCCACAGCACAGACTGCTGCAGGTTCTTATACTCTGGCCGAGGGGTTAACTGGCTGTTAATTATCTTATTACCCCTCGGCCACAGTCTGCACGCGTTTGGTAAGGATGCATGACTGTCAGCTAGTTAAATAATCAGTAGCTGATCAGTCATGCATCCTCACAGGGGTTTTAAATATAAATATAAAAAACAATAACAGACAACGCGGCGCTTTTATCCGTGCCACAAACAAATACAAATAATAATAAATAGGGGCGGGACACTCCGCTACAGCATTTCAAAATGGCGGGGGTACAATACCAGTGTGGTGGCTGTGTAATTTTCCACATACTGGACTTTTTGACCAACATATCTGTATGGATTCTTTTTCATAAAAAAATCAGTTTATATAAATTAACAGCATAATTATTTGACTATTTTTCCTTTTTAAACGAAGTGAATCTGCAGCACTGAATGCAACATTCAAAACGCTCAGCTTGTTATTGTTTGGTCGGTCGGCCTTACATAAAAGGAAAAGGCAGATGCAGGAGCTCGTGGAAATGCAGAAGGTTGCACTTGAGGATGCAAAACAAAGAAATTAACTGCTAAATCATTCAAAGATGTATTCAAAGAATCATTGAAGAAATTTCTTTCAAAACTTAATTTTTTTATTTTGCTGTACAACAATAATATAATAGAAACATCTTAATTGCAAGTGTAAACTGCACTGTAGCCCCCTGTAAATAAAACATGTGATATGCAACAATCACAGTACTGAGAAACAATGCTCTCAACATAGTTTTCAATCCGTACAGGACTCTTGCATGTGTTTGAATTCACTGCCGCTAAAGCCATGGTGTTGGCTCTCAATGCAAGTGCAATAGAGGCATTAAACAGCAGATTTTCTGCACACTCTTCCAAAAATGCATCCAAAAACAGCGCTAGTGCTGTGTTTTCTGCCATCTTGAAAGCTCTTTCTTCATAACACACTGTTCAATTTATAATAATATAACATATAAATAATATAAATATGGCTTTGTTTCTACTTACTTGATGACTGGTGTGCATGAAGCAGGTTTTTTTTTTTTTTTTTTAGAAAGGTTCTACAATCTTGTTCTGTAAGATATAGGGTTTGAACAATGTCTTTGGAATACCATATATGCATCAGACCAGTGGAATTTAGACTCATCAGACTTGCCTTTTAACACAAAGCATGGGGCTTTATTAAATAGAACAGTGTACCACTGTTGTCCAAACACGTGTTTGAACGATGTTACATTTTTATAATGGTATGTCCTCTTCATGTGAATTTTTTTTTGTGATTTGCCATTGGCACCTTTACATGAAAAATCTCATCCCCTGCCCCCCTCCCCCTGACCCCCGACCCCCGACCCCCTACCAAACCAAACCAAAAAACAAATTTTGAAAAACTATGACAGCTCTGGTACGTAAGGGGAGAATCTGTTTAAGCATCACCTTTTAAGTGACACAAGTTGGATTTAAAACAATTAAGTTGCACACAATTTCAGAAGACTGTAGTTTATAATACAGATGTGAAATGAATTTCACAACCAGAGATTGTAGTATATTATTTTTAGTGCTGTCAAGCGATTTAACAAAAAAAACAAAAAAAAAAAACCTGGATGTAATCGCATCTTTAATTGATACAATTACTGCATCCATCTCATTCATTTGTTTTTATTACTGATCCTATTAATAATAATAATAATAATAATAATAATAATAATAATAATAATAATAATAACAGCCATATGTCCCTAGTCATTCCCTGAGATTGGAAAATTGGAGATTGGAGATTGGCTAATCTTCTGATTAGTCCCTAAAATTCATTTATTTCTTTTGTAAAGTGCCCTGGAATGCTTGCATGAAGAGCGCTATATAAGTGAAGTTTGTATTGTCATTTTAGTATTATTATTATTATTATTATACAAAAAATCCCTCCCCCCTAGTTAACTCAACATAATTAAAGGGATAATTAGGGTCAGCTGTTTGAGTACTTTGGTTAACAACCAGGCCTGATTTGGGCCAGCCCTGCCCAATATAAATCTGACTAACTTTGGCCCTTACCAACAGAGTGAAGTTGTCAGCACACAGGTTCTAGAAGCACATCATGCCATGAACAAAAGAAATTTCTGAAGACCACTGGACAAAAGTTGTTGATGCCTATCAGTCTAGAACGGTTTACAAAGCCATTTCTAAGGCTCTGGTGCTCCACCGAACCACAGTCAGATCCATATTGTCCAAATGGAGAAAGTTTGGGACAGTAGTGAATCTTCCCAGGAGTGGCCGTCCTGCCAAAATCTCTCCCAGGTGTAAAATCGTCCAGGAAGTCACAAAGAACCCTAGAAAAACATACAGGGATCTGCAGGCCTCTCTTGCCTCGGCTAAGGTCGGTGTTCATGACTCCACCATCAGAAAGACACTGGGCAAAAATGGGATTCATGGCAGAGTAGCAAGGCGGAAACCATTGCTCACTAAGAAGAACATGAATGAACATGAACTCGTCTCAAGTTTGCCAAAAAGCACCTGGATGATCCTCAAGAGTTCTGGAACAATGTTCTATGGACAGATGAGTCAAAAGTGACATGGGCCCTGTTATGTCTGGCGAAAACAAACACTTCATTCCACAGTAAGAACCTCATACCAACGGTCAAGCATGGTGGTGGTAGTTCCATGGTTTGGGGATGCTTTGCTGCATCAGGACCTGGCGCCTTGTCATCATTGAAGGAACCATGAATTCTGCTCTGTATCAGAGAATTCTACAGGAGAATGTCAGGCCATCCGTCCGTGAGCTGAAGCGCAGCTGGGTCATGCAGCAAGACAATGATCCGAAACACACAAGAAAGTCTACATCAGAATGGTTGAAGAACAAGAAATTTAAAGTTTTGTAATGGCCTAGTCAAAGTCCAGACCTAAACCCCATTGATGTTGTGGCAGGACCTAAAACGAGCAGTTCATGCTCGAAAACCCACAAGTGTCACTGAGCTGAAGCAGTTTTGCATGGAGGAGTGGGCCAAAATTCCTCCACGGCGCTGTGAGAGACTAATCAATAACTACAGGAAGCGTTTGGTTGCAGTTATTGCTGCTAAAGGTGGCGTAACCAGTTATTGAGTTAAGGGGGCGATTACTTTTTCACACGGGGGCATTGTGTGTTGCACAACTTTCTTTAATAAATAAATGAAACATGTATCAAATGTTTGTGTTATTTCTTCACTCAGGGTCCCTTTTATCTAATATTAGGTTTTGGTTGAAGATCTGATAACATTCAGTGTCAAAAATATGCAAAAATGCAGAAAATCAGACAGGAGGCAAATACTTTTTCACGGCACTGTGTGTGTGTGTGTGTGTGTGTGTGTGTGTATATATATATATATATATATATATATATATACACACACACATTATATATATATATATACACACACATTATATATATATATATATATATATATATATATATATATATATATATAATATATATATGAATGTGATTGTTATTCCCAGCATGCATCTTTCCATACTCCATTGAGTCGTTTGTAATTTTTGAGTCATTTTTGCTTTGAGGGTCCAGGTTTCGAATACATAAGTTAGCACTGGCAGCACGCATTGGTCGAATTACCTGTGGAGTGGTATATTTATTGAACATGACTGGAGTCCTCTTCAGGTCCATTTTCAAACCCGCTTTGAAGCTAACTGAAGGAATGGATAAGAGCGCAAACAAAAGCATACAATGTTATTATAAGAGTGAAAAAACTGAAATGGCAGTGGGCCAGACATGTAGCAAGAACAGACCATCGCTGGACCAAGGAGATACTAGACTGGATCCCAAGAGATATAAAAGGACCAAGAAGAAGACCTCCAGGAAGATGGCAAGATGAAATTAGGAAACATGCCGGGGCAGCGTGGATGAGGGACATAGCAGATAGGCTTTTCTGGAAGAATCTTGGGGAGGCCTCATATGATTATATATATTTGTGAAAGATGTCACTTATTTTTTAGGTTATTTTCTATCTAAAATCAGATGTCTAAGATTAAAAGAAAAAAAAAACACTTCAAGCACACACAACAAAAAGGTTTACATCCCTTTTCCTACGAACCACACAGGTCTCTCCACACCGACAGCCTCTTGCCTTCACACAGACTGTGTATGTGTGTGTATGTGTGTGTATATATATTATACAGTGCCTTGCATAAGTATTCACCCCCTTGGACTTTTCCACATTTCGTAGTGTTACAACCTGGAATTAAAATGGATTTAATTGGGATTTTTACCATTTGATTTACACAACATACTTAACACTTTGAAGGTGCAAAATATTTTTTATTGTGACACAAAAGATAATTAATAAAAAAAAAAGACATTTGTTGGTTGCATAAGCATTCACCCCCCTGAGTCAATACTTGGTAGAAGCACCTTTGGCAGCAGTTACAGCTGTGAGGCTTTTTGGGTAAGTCTCTACCAGCTTTGCACATCTGGATCCTGCAATTTTTGCCCATTCTTCTTGGTAAAATTGCCTAAGCTCTGTCAAGTTGGATGGGGACCGTTGGTGAACAGCAATTTTCAAGTCTTGCCACAGATTCTCAATCGGATTGAGGTCTGGGCTTTGACTGGGTCATTCTAAGACATGCAGGTTCTTGTTTTTAAACCACTCCAGTGTAGCTTTGGCTGTGTGTTTAGGGTCATTGTCCTCCTGGAAGGTGAACCTCGGCCCCAGTCCCAGGTCTCTTGCAGACTGAAACAGGTTTTCCTCTAGAATTTCCCTGTATTTGGCTCCATCCATCTTGCCCTCAAGCCTGACCAGTTTCCCAGTCCCTGCCGATGAAAAGCATCCAGAGCTTATTTAGGGGTGTCACAGCAAAGGGGGTGAATACTTATGCAATCAAGACTTTTCCGTTTTTTATTTGTAAATAATTTTGAAAAATATGTAGATTTTTTTCCCCACTTCGACATTATGGACTATTTTGTGTAGATCAGTGACAAAAAATCCTAATTAAATCCATTTTAATTCCAGGTTGTAACACTACAAAATGTGGAAAAGTCCAAGAGGGGTGAATACTTATGCAAGGCACTGTGTGTATATATACACTGTATATATATATATATATATATATATATATATATATATATATATATATATATGTGTGTGTGTGTTTGCACACAATGTATATACAGATAAAAAGTTCACACACATACTGTGATTATCTATCTGTCTAAATAGGCCCAGTACCAAAGACAATTAAAGACAAAGGTTTTTTTTTTATATTAGAAGACTAACTAAATTACGTTTTTAAGAAGTTCAAGTCAAATGAAAAATTATGTTCAAACTTATTTACAGTATGCAACTTTTCTATTTCTTTTTTTGGTTTAAATATACAGTAGTCTCTGTGTATAGGAACACCTCCTAAGAGAACATTTTGCCTACCTTCTTGGCACTGATAGCAATTCATTTTGTTTATATATAATAAAAAAAGTGACTTGTCATCATCAGTGTCTTGAGGCACACTGATTGGTTTATTAAATCTTTCCAGAACCTCCGTCATATCATTGAATTGTTTTGTATTCTGATTTCCATGAGTGTGCGTCATCGCTACAAAATAGCATGTAAACAAATGGCAAAATGCGCCACTGTTTCTCTTGCTACATGAAGTTGGAAATTGTTTGAGCTCTTGAAAAAACCTGACTCAAACACAAGTTGCCGAGCAATTTGGTGTTTCCCATTCTGGTGAGTTGCTTCACCATTCTGTTAAATAATGTGCATGCCTTGTATACTGCTGCTGCATTTTGTTACATGTGTAGGGGTGCTGTGTTAATTTAGTTTGACAGTTTATTAACGTTAAGTTAACCTTAACTCCCATTATTTCTTTACTCTGCCATTGTGATAGACCAAAACACACCCGGCAGCTAATTTCATAGTACATAGCGATTAAGCTTTTTTAAAGTGTTTTATTAACGTTAGTTTGTCTGTTACTTTATTATTATTATTATTATTATTATTATTATTATTATTATTATTATTATACTTTACTAACATACACTTGTCTGTTTTGCTTTTACTTATTCAGTTCATTTCATATGTTGATGTGTGTGCGTCATGACAAGTAATACATATGTATTTATTGATTCATATTGTGTCTGGTGGCTAACTCCATCTAAGAGAACACTTCGCTTGCTTCCCGAGGGCTGTTCTCTTAGCCGGAGATTACTGTACTACTGTGAAGAATATTCAGATAGGAAATTGACGCTTCGGTATAGATGCGCTGGTGTGCCCAGGCCTTTTGACTCTGGTCTCCTCGGGAACGTGTCCTCTTCCTCACTCTCTCTCTCTCGATCCTCTGGGTGACCCTCTAGGGGTACAGCGCTGTTCAAGAGAGTGATACAGAGCAGCAGTATTTAATCCAAACCATCTCCACTGTCTGCGCATGGAACTCCCAACCATTTCCTGACATATGAACTGATTAAAGCTTCCAGCTTCTCAGTGTTGTCAAAGAAACTTCTTACACAGTCAGTGGCCACAGCAACCTCGGCAGTAGACCAAACTGAAAGCACCAGAGTTTTAGTTTGCCTGGTAAAGCGCTGCTGTCTATGCTCTTCAACCCTTCCACTGCTTGTTGTCTAACTTCTCCCACAAGAACTGTGTCCTTTAGATCCCTGTTGTACCATCTCCCAAGACTTTTTTCACTGGCTTCTCAGACAATGTTGGTATTGCCTCACCATTAATGTAGAACATTTTATCTACTACTTTTACCTTTTAATTATAGAGATGTTCCTTGATTTAGTCGGCTTGAATTGCATTCGTGCCCATTGATGTTATTGGTTAATTTGCCCAATAACCGATACTGTTGTAGTCATGGTTGTCATGTCATCCATGTATGCTCGAATTGGTGGTAGTCGCATTCCAGAAGCCAAGTGCTCTCCTCCCACTACCCATTTTGATGCCTTAATAATTCTATTATTTCTATTTCTATTGCCATGGTAAAAGCCAGCGGAGAAATGGTGCATCCTGCCATTATTCCAACTTCTAGGCATTGCCATGTAGTGCTGAATTCTGAAGTTGAAAAACTAAATTGCAAATCTCCAAAGTAGGCTTTCACTAAATTTGTTATTGTCATCGGTACACTGAAAAAATCCAATGCTGCTCAAAGAAGTTCATGTGGCACTATACCATATGCATTAGCCAAACGAAGTTGACAATCCCTGAGCCATAATGCTGAAGAAAATCTTACCTTCCACATTTAATAGGGAAATAGGGAGAAACTGACTGATGCTTGTAGAATCTTTTTCTTTTGGTATAAAGACTCAACCTGCTCGGCACCATGCTCTTGGTACAACCTGTTTTTCCCATGCCACTTTCATCAATTTCCACAGAATTCGTAGAACTCCTGAAGCACTCTTGTATACTCTGTACGGAAGTCCATTAGGCCCTGGAGATGATGATGCCCTTGCTTTTTTCACAGCTTTCTCTACTTTTTTCCACTTAGGTGCACAGTCCTCCATTTGGTATTCTGTTGGGATGTCTGAAGGAATCGACATAGGCTCCTGCCTCCTTGAATCTGTATGTGTTTTCTCCAAATCTCTCCGGCTCAAACATAGATGATTTTAGTGTGCCATTGTTCTCACTGGTGAAATATTCTCTTTACAAATTTGAATAGATCTATATAAAAGTTAGTTCTTGCATGCTCCTTCTTTTTGTAGTGTTTCTGTAGGCGCTCAGCTCTGTGCAATGTTGCAAGCTGATCTTTTTATGACCCTTTGTAAGAGATTGAGTCCCTCCTTCTGACTTTGTTCTGCTCTTCTCCATTGCTTCCTCAGCTGCCTCCTTTCTCTAACTAAGCATTCATCTCCTGCTGCCATCTAGACTTTCCAGGAATAGCTTGTACTTTTTCCTTCCTTTTTTCAACTCCAAACCTCTTGCTTCCATATGCGTAGATGATGTACCCAAATTTATCCAGCTTCTTTTCAACTGTTCCACTTAACCTTTCCAATGCAAAACAGAGATCCGTGTTTACTATGTCCCACGCAATTTTCTCACAAGCTCTTGGCCATTTAACTCCAGGCTTGTGTCCGCTGAGATTCTTTTCTCTCTTACGCTGGTTCGTCTGACCGGGTTCACAAGGATCATTAGGTTCATCACTAGTTGTATCCATGCAAGTCCTCCTCATGTCTATGACAGGGGTGCTGATATCCTGCAAACTGTGGTTTGCTTCCTGTCACTGGATTTCATTCGACTGACTTGACTGACTTCATAAGAAGTACTGATCAATGCGAGGCCCTTGTCCCTTCTCCCTCAAGCATTTAATTCTCCCTTGATGAATCTTCAAACCCCTGACCATTGTCACCTTGCGCCAGCCACAGACACAAACCTGGAGTTCCATGTCTTTGCTAACTGCAGATCTTGAGCTAGTCTTTGAGCTAGTCATTCTCACATCCATTTCCGTTCCTAAGTCGTTAACCGTGTTGTCCACCATTGAGTCATCTTCCGCCCCCGCTCTCGCAGTCTCTAGGGGTATTTTTCTCTTTAATTTCTTAGCCTTGGGAGGTTGTTTCCAGCATCCTGTTTACCTTTGAAAACACAGAGCTGGATACTGCCGACAAGGGTAGCTAACTCTTGCCAGCCCCAATGGGGTCTCTTTTTCCTCCTGTCAGCTGCCTCTCCATGCTGTCATGAGATCTTTCCCCTATTGCCAGCTGCACTATTCACAGCAATCACTGGACGTATCCAGATCTTCAAGATTTCTGTTACATGAGAGTAGATGTTAAAACTTCATGCTGATTTGAACTCGGCTCTCGCCAAGATAAGCACCAACTAAGACGTAGCTTTACAGTAAACTAATGTGATCCATCTGCATCTCCATCCATTTGCGTTTCTTTCCATCTGATGATGTAGATATCCTTCTGCCTGATGTTGATGGATGAAGTGTAATGCTAGCTCCAGGGATCAGCTTATTTTGCCTCCCCAGTGCATCAGCACACACAACGGCTGCGATCCTAGCTCCAGAGATCAACCACAGTGCGCTCTCCCCAGTGCATCCACATGACAACCGTCTGGATTGAGCTAAGTAGGGTACATCTCTGGGGTCTTAAGTGGGCACCTTCTGTCCTTCCGTGTTTCGTCAACTAGCCCACAACACCTCAAGAGGGCTTGACAGTGATGCTAGTGTCCCAGCATCACCCCCCTCTGTCCCCCACTCAACTCGGCCCAGCTTACTTATCCATACATAAGCGTTGCTTTCTTTCTATTGTTCTTGAGATCCCCAGCCAGAATCTTTCCATCTCAACCACAGCCAGTTGCTGCTCCTTTCTGCTGCTTCAGATAAGTTCTTCGCTGTGCAACGCAACTCTTGGCCACTGAACCCGACATCTCTGAGAAACCGGTTTGTAGAGTGTGCCACAAATCCTCAACAACCCACCTCCACTAGGTAAACCCGGACACTCCATCCTCGCTGTTCCGCTTCAGCAGCGAGTTGAACATACCAAAGTTTTTTTTCCTCTCATACGCCTCATCCATAGCATCCTCCCATGTCCCTGTGAACTCTACCAGATGAAGGCGTGCTGATCCAGACCACAAGACAATGTCTTGTCGAAGGTTAGTGGTGGCAATCTCAGGTGAAAAAATAAGCCGTTGACCAACATCTGCCAGCATTTTCCAGTCTCTAGCAGCTTCCAGTTGTCCTGGGCGAGGCTTGGTTTTAACACCTTTTCTTGATGGTTGCTCTCCTGGACGGAGGAATATTGTCTTTTGTGTGTAATGCTTTGATGGAACTGGTGGCAACTTACTGGTCATGTTACGCTTGTCTTCCAATGCTAAGGCCAAACATCACAGCTCCTGGTCATGGCACCAAGTAAACCGTCCTTTGCTAAGACCCACCTTACATCCTGTAAAAATGTGCCTTAATGTTGTAGGTGATGAACACAAAGGACATGAGGGATCCTCACCCACCCAGAGGTTTAGGTTCATTGGTGATGGGAGAACATCATGTTGATCTGATGAGGAAACTGATCCTGCTAATGGTTATTTACGAACTTCCTACAAGTTCCTTGCTTGTCAGTGTATACTACAAAAGCTACTTCGTTTTAGTTAGTGTCCGCTGATATAAATTAACCACAGTTATATTTCCAAACACAGACACTCCCTTGGTTAATTTCAAATGTTTGTCCTCACTTGTTTCTGGATCCTTTCCTTGGTGCTGCACGCTCTGTACAGTAGCCTCTCCTGCTCGGTTCACTGCTCACAATGCCCCTGTCTTCACCTTTCTCTCACTTCTTTTTCCGTCCATTGTATATAAAGGCGGGTCTTATATAATTTATCTCCTACAGGTGTGCTGAAATGCTACACCTGGAGAGGTGATTGATGGTAGTTGGTTCCTGTGGCGGGGAAGAAAAGCCCTGCTCATAATTAGAGGGGGCAGGTCAAAGCCCTGCTTGTAAATGTATTGTAAATACTGTATTGTTTTGTATATTTTCCCGAGTGTTTTGTTATTGTTTGGTTTAAATGTGGTCTGGCAGAGGCGGTGTTAGCAGCTTGCCTCTGCAAGACAGCTCATGCAAATGCATGGTCGGCAGTCTGTGATTATTGACTGTCGGCCATGCAAACTAAAACTTGTACAGAATGGCACCATCTCCGTATTCAATAATTTAGTGTTAATTCGGAGATGGTCACAGGTGTAAAAGCCTACCATACCTGCCGTCGCCTCCCGAGGGTCCGCACCTGCTGGCGCCTCCTGAGGGACAACTGCTGCCCTGTCCTGCACAGTCCTGGGGCTGCCGAACCTGCATGGCCTGGGGATGCCAGAGCCACCGTCACTGCCGCAGTCTCCCATGCTGAGGGCAGCATTACCATTGCCACTTCCGGAGTGCACCAGGGCCAGATCTGCCTTGGCTGGAGGAGCCGGTCTTGCTGCGGTCAGTATGTCTGCTGACAGCATTGCCTTGGCCGAAGGAGCCAGCCTGGCCGCTGCTAGTGTTGGCATGGGAGGAGGACCTCCCATCGTGGCAGTCACCCATGGACCCATTGCTGCCCCTGTTCCTGGGCGGGGATGACCAGGACTTTTGGGACTTTAAGGGAGGAGGTGTTAATTTTAATGTTAATTCGGACATGGTCACAGGTATAAAAGCCTACAGCTTTTGTTACGTGTGGGTGTTCAGGAAGGAGGAACATGTGCAAGGGAGAGTGAAGTAAAACGAAAGTAGAAAAAGTAAAAGAAAACTAAAACAATTGCTGCACGTGCTGGAAGCACTGTGTTTGTTTTGAGTGTCAGGAGATTTAGGTGTTTGTGACCTGTTTTTGTTTAAATGATAGAGGAAGCTGTTCATGTCATCCAGGTATCATTCACCTCAAAATAAACCCCTTTTGTTTGATACAATGGATTAAACACATTTGTAATGAGCGGTGCAAAGCAATGGATCTGTAACTAATCTGTCAAAGTTGAATTAACAATAACTCCCTCTGTAAATACAGGACACGGTTCACTTTTCATACACAGATGTCACAAAGGCTTCACTGACAGCGTAGCATTACAACATGTCACTGAATGACTGATTTGGTTAAAGTCTTGCAGAGGCGAGCTGCTAACACCGCCTCTGCCAGACCACATTTAAACCAAGGGGAAGACCAAAGCCAAATTGCAGTAACTCACCAAATTGCAAATTATAACACAAACAGAAACAATGCATTACAAACTTAGACAGTGGTAATCAGATCAGACGCCATTTAGATCAGTTGGATATTCTCATTCATGTATGGTGTGTGTCATTGTACTCCATAAGGGAGAATTTAATCAGTTTATGGTAAAGTAAGCCCTCAAGGTAGCACTGTTGTATTAACAGAAAAATAAGTCATGTATTGTGATGGAAGAAGATAAGAAGAGGACTGCTCAGACAGATTCAGGCTCATTTCACAGTTTACTTAATCAGCAAATCAAAATAGCAGTTCTTCTTTTCTATTTTGTCCTGGCAGAGTTCTACAGTTTTCCATATCATCATCATTGTTATAGTAATGATCCCTTATAACCTGGATGACTGTCTGCTCATAAAGACAATAAATATAATAGTGAGATGGTCTGAGCTTTAAAGTGAAAGAACCTGAAGGCCTTTAATTTAGATTGAAAACTGTCCTGGTTTGCAAAAGCTGTAGGTCTTCTCCAATATTTGGCACAAGCAGTATGTGTAAATACTGATTTGTACAAAGAAAACTCAAAGTTTACATTTGGTAGACCCATTTATGTCACTCAAAGTTATCAGTATTCATGGTGATTTGAAGCAGGTGAATTGATTTTCAGCCTTTCCTCAATTACTTAACTATTATTTACCCATAAAAGAAGATGTCAAACCTTGTTTTTTTCCAGGTTTTCTAAATCTTGCCATATGTTGCTGACCACCTGATTTTGGTTGTATGTATTTAATGAGAAAAAAACTGTGAAAAGCCACTTGCCTTTCTGTCTGAAAAAAGTCAGATTCACCAGTGTTTTATCAAGCAGTCTTAATTATGGGGATGACTGAATAGCAAAGCAAACTGTGGGAAAGAGAACAATGATTAAAACAAAGAACTAATCCTCATAAGCTTCAAGGGAGTAGTTTATGTTTGATGATGAACTAACGGCTGTAAAGGGATGTGTAACTTTTGGCATAAAAGGCGTGCATGTTCCTCAAGGCAATCCTGTCTAACTTGCTATGGAGGCTGAAGTGTTGAAACATGTATATAAGCAACACTGTGTCATGCTTGTGTAATTGAATAGATGTTGAAGTTGACAATCACATAACTGATGTTCTCTGTGCAGATTTTGGATTTTACCTCAAATGTAAACACACCTCTCCTTTTAGCAATGCCTAAAATATCAAGTTACCACTTCCCTCATTGAACTTGATATGGTGCAGTACAGCGAAAACAATAACCAGTGAAATATCATTAAGAAAGACTCTTAATAATCTCTTGTATGTAATTTGGGGTAACAGTTTAGAGAGACCAGTCAGCCTGGGTGTTGTTGAGAAAGAGAAGGGCTGCAGTTACAGTTCGGATCAGCATGGAAAGATCTGGGTCCTGGCTACCTTTTGTGAGTTGGTAACTCCATATATTCATCGTCTGAAGCAGGCCTGCTGTCAGTTTCTGCTGTCCCCCTAAATCAATGGGTGGCATAGCTTTTTTTAATCTATCCATCTGGCTAATTCACCTTGGTGTTTTAAAAGTAGGTTAAAGACATACCTTTTTAATGTGGGGCTATTGCATGTGAAGCGCTTCGTGATGGCTGCCATAAAGTAACTTGTTTCTAAATACATTAAGCTTTTAATGACATGTTCTTAGTTTCATTACTGTTCCTTTTTTCTTTTTTTTGCAATTATACTGGGTGTTTTTATGTCACTTACTCAAATACTGTTTTATTTTGTGTTAAGGTGCTCAGGAGCTGCTCTTCAGTTCTAGCTGATTACAATAAGAACCAATAATAATGATTACAAACACAATACAAATGTAACAGAACTGTAAGAAATACATATTAAACAAAAAAGTAAATATTATGGGCCCAATTTTCGAAAGGGTTTTAATTTTCTTTGTGTAATTTTAGTGTCCCGATCTCCACCTCTAAGATGTGGTAAAATTCTTTCTAAACCAAAAAACTTTGAATCAGAAAGAGAATAGTGTGCCTCTTTAAAATGCCGAAAAACAGAAGACTTTATATCTTGTCTTCAGATAGAGCTTTTCTGTTCACTAATCCATATACGCAAAGAGCATTTTGTTTTACCAACATATAGAGATGGACATGGACACATGATAATGTATACTACATAATTAGATGGACAGGTGATCAGTTGTCTAATCATAAATTGCTTTGAGTTTAGGGGATATATACATTCTTTAATTTTAAGACTATGAGTGCAAGCTGCGAAATGTTGACAAGGAAAATTCCCAACACTCCCACTCAGCGTGCCTGTCATTTTCTCCTGCCCTGTCTGGCGCCGTTTTCTCTCTCTCAGTTGGCCCCTAAAATATGCACACCAGGTGTAGTTAAGATGCAGCAACATTAGTTAGCAGGCGGTCCCAGTCAATCTTCCGCAGCAGATAGGGGTGAACTTCCGGAGGAGTTCCCATCTCGCGGCTCATTGCTTCTTGGTAGCGGCGGCCGGCGATGGGGTGGATGGCAAGGGGGATCCCTCTCGCTGGGAAGAGCCATCTGAGAGTCTTTCTCTTTCAGCTCTCGAGAGCGCATTTAGCCAGGACAGTGGACACTGTCTGCCCCGATCGGCACTTCAGGCTGTGGGGTTCCTCCCTCTCTCGGGTCCCGTTGTGCGTCTTCTGCTAATTCCATTTCCATCCTGCTTTACTTCTGACCCCAGTGTAACGTCCGACTAAGGCAGACTCCAGCGTGAATTTCAAAGCAGTGAAAACTGATATTTTCTATTTTCTGCTCTGCGCAGCAATTGACCACTTTCTCAGGACGCAGTCCATTTCACATTTCTATATTTATATTAACTCTATACTGTTAAGAAGTAGATGTTCAAGTAAAGGGTTGACCAATATGAATTGAACTGAATGTAATAATTTAAATATTATACTTTTCAATGCATTTTATTTAATAAACATGTACAATATAATATATTGTATTTATTGTACTGTCTTAGAGATGAATAAAAACATAAATCACAAAAAACAAATACCAAGGTTTTTTATTATTTTTTTTAATTTTAATTATGCTTAAACTGAGACTGGGCTCTATCAATTCAGCTTCCTTTTTTTCAGCTTTGGAACCTTTTTTGGGTGTGTCTCACAAATCTTAAAAAAAAAAAAAACTTGTAGCCAATCATTGCAAGGTCTTGTGTAGCCTGTTGTTGCAAGGTGTGGCAATCTAGTGGGTATAAATACATATTTTAAGAGTTCACACTCGCAAGTCTGACTTTTCTAGGCAGTTAAGAGTCCCTGAAACTACAAAAACAAGAGGTAAGGTGTTTCTGTTTTGTGCTTAGCGAGAAATGTAGTTCCTTATCAATAAGTTATAAACTTAGGATGCTTATTGAACTCAGGCAATTATATTTCTAGTATCTGCAACATGTTTTTACATTCTTTATACTATAACCACGTTTTTAAAAGTGATGTACTGGGTGTGATTATATTGGCAGCCTTTTTTTTAAATTTCATTATAATGCTTTTCTGGTCAATACAAAACAACAGAAAGGTGTAATGTAAGTGATATTGGTGTAATAATATACATACCCGTGAACGTTTTAGATGCAGTTTGAAAATGCGGATTTAATAATATTGCAATAGATTTGTTTTTGTTTGTAGATTAATTTAGATTACACCATTTTTATGGGCATCATCTTCAACACAATATAATTTTTTTTTCTCCAAACCAACAAATTCAGTTGTCATTTTATTAGCTCCCTTTTTAACAGTAAACACTTCTATTATCTTAAGAACTGTGCATGATTTTTTTTTTTTGTGTTGGACTTTTTCAAGATTTTTTGCACCAATTGAAGGCAATCTAAGGAGTCACTTTTGGGGGTTTTCTTAATCTTTGTGGCAATTTTATGTTATGCTTTTCAGCATATATTGTATAGTAGTGGCTGTACAATAGGTTATGATGATCTTTAATGATGGAGAGAGATGTATATTACTGACATGCTTCCAGAAGTTGTAACTGTGCTTAACCAAATAAAGGACAACTAGGTATAGGCAGTAAATATCATAGTTACTGTAATATAATGTTGGAGTTTAGATTCATTTGTATTTAAGTCTGGGAATAAAATACAAATTCAAAACCAGAAGAATATAGTAGTTAAGATAATTTGGATATTTCATACCCATAGCAAGTTTCCTTTTAAAGGCTAATGTGTTCCAAGTCATATACATAAAGGATAATGGATAATGAACTGATTGAAGGAAGATTCTATTTCCTAAAAGCTCATGCATTTTAATGACAGAAGTGGCTACATGCAACACAAGAGTATGGTATCTAATGCTATTACTTTCTTTTCCCAGAAACTTCACTGAAAATGTCCTTCGTCAAAGAATTGTTGCAACAGGCCGAATATATGGGCATGGCCGATTATCCCGTAAGTATCCATCTACCTATATCTGTTTGACATGTTTATGGTTACATTAACAGATAGGAAAAAATAGAATTATTTCTGAATTGGCCTTGATAAAGCAACTGATTCTAAGAGCCTGCAATGTGAGACTCTCCCATGACCTTTAAACATGTACGACAGAATTTAGCAAATCATAGATACTACTACAACACAGTTGCAGTAGTTAACTTAAGTGGTATTAGATAGCGTTTTAAATTAAAATATTAATGATACATCACTTTCTGTTACTTGAATATTTTATAGAGGTCTTTCTAAATTAACTAAGTTTTGCACCTCTTCTTTTAGCCACCAGTCAAAGGACCAACAGTGACTCATTGCCATGCCTTTAATGCGAGTGCTGATGTTGCACTATTGGACAAAGCAATCAAAGCAAAAGGTAATGGTGAAATATAATTGCCTCACTATGTTAGTACTGCAAGTTGACACAATGGCCCTGAATATCAAAAGTATATTCCGACAGTCCAAAACATGTTGTCTCCGTCTCTTTTAACCCGATTCTTATCCTGAACATTGTTTCCATCATAAAATGAAACACTTTTCTGATGTTTTCCAACAGGTGGAATGGGTGCAATTTACATAAAGGTGATGGAATGAGTATTCAGTATTTAAGAGAAACCTATATGTTGTGATACAAATTACAGTTTTTATGACATTTCAGGATTTTAATTAATGGACAGGTGGGATTAAAAGGTAGTAAAGGCGGAGAAAAAAAGGCATGTGTTTCAGGAGATATAGAGAAAGAATATATATTTAATATAACATAATAATAAAGTACATCAGGACAAAGAAAAAAAGTAAAATTAGAGAGATACTCGTAGGCGTGGTGGTTAGCGCTGCTGCCTCACAGCTCCAGGGTCCTGGGTTTGATTCTGGCCTCAGAGGTCTGTCTGTGTGGAGTTTGCATGTTCTCCCCATGTTCGCGTGGGTTTTTTGCTGGGTACTCTGGTTTCCTCCCACAATCTAAAGACATGCTGGCTAGGTGTATTGGCCTCTCTAAATTGCCCCTTAGTTGCCCTGTGATGGACTGGCGTCCCTTCCAGGGTGTAGTCTTGCCTTGCACCCTGTGTCTGCTGGGTTAGGCTCCAGCTCACCGCGACAGATAATGGATGGATGGATGGAAGTTCTGTTTTAAATAAGTTAGTTTCATGAACCCAGTTGCACTTTATGAAAATTAATAGCACTTGAGTGTATAAGAGGATATTATATAAACAGCAGGTGGCAAAGAATTACAAGGATGTGTGTTATACTGGCAATGCTGCATGACCTAAATCATGTGTTATACTGGCAATGCTGCATGACCTAAAGAAGTCAGACTCATTGCACCCACATCAGACCCCTTTTTAGACGGAACCTGTTTGAAATAGGTTCCCACCTCCATTAGGACTCATTGAAAAAGAACCACTTTAGACGGAAAATACACAATCCGACCACATAAGTCCTTTTGATTTTCGCACAGGAGGTATGTTAATTAGGTACCCACTTAATTAGCATAACATTCCTCATACTGTCAGAATTGGGGTTTTGCGACTTTTCTTATCCTTCCTGGCCATTTTTGATTTTTGTTCAGAATACGAAAAAGTCTGAAAGTTCAAACCCTGCCAGAAAAGCCCCCCCGATTGGCCCTGAATATTAAAGCTTTTCTGACCAATGTGCCTGAAACTGGAAACACTCTTGAATTTAATTCATATTCTACCAGTAACTGCAACATTTCACAAGACACACATTAAAACAAACTATTCAGTACAGCAGTACATGAGGTTGGCTGGATTTATTGTTTGTTTAAGGATCCTAATGAGAGGAGCTTGTATATTTTCTAAACCCACCACCACTACTGTAGACTTCACTCTGACCTGTGACCATATTGGAGTCATGTAACAATGTACAAAAGGTTGACAGAAAATTGTGCTATTGCAGGCAACCAGGGCACTTATTCAACCCAATGAGAGTCTAAGGTGTTTCTTTTTCTTGAGGGCCAAGTCTCCAGTGATAGTTTGAGGTAGGGCACATGTGGAGTGTGCTCTCCAGAATATGGCCCATACATTTGTCACTTTTTTGAGACTGGTGAAGAATCTGGCTTTTGTGATATACGGATGTATCTGCCAACCAAGTAACTTTTACCAAGTGCCTTTTACCAGGTCTTTAACAAAGTCAGTTTTGCTTGCATCAGAGTACACGTCCGGGATTTTATTTGCATAAAAACAAAAGTCGGTCAGGGGAAGTATGTTTTCACAAAGTGTGTAAAACGTAAGTGGTCATGAACTTGTTTAAATTTTGTTAGGTGTGGATGAAAAAACCATTATTGAAGTACTGGTGAAGCGGAGCAATGCTCAGCGTCAGCAAATCAAAGAGGCTTACCAGAAAACTTCAGGGAAGGTAGGAGAACTTTCAATGAGTTTATTAATCCCCTTTTATTATTAAATTACTGTACATATATGAAAATATCACTATTTTTTCATGTAGGCTCTAGATGCTGATCTGAAAAGTGTCCTCTCTGGCCACGTTATAGATGTGGTCCTGGCCCTGTTAAAAACACCAGCCAAGTATGATGCTTACCTGTTGAAAACTGCCATGAAGGTAAGCGTTATAGTGGAAAATTTTAAGTTACTTGCAGTATATGATTCACAATTACACAAGTCAATATCACCAAATGGTGATTTAATTTGAAGTATTTTGCATACATTAGTGGGAACACTGAGAAACAAGGCTACATTCAATTCAGTTGTTTTGGTAGTTGGTTAAGAACAACAGATCTTCCTTTCAATTATAGTTAGTTCATGTATAAAATATACAAGAAATACCTTACTTGATGCACATCATGTTTCTACTACATTTATTTTGGGGAACAAGAAGCATCTACATTAAACATGAAACACCACGAAGTTATAAATAACATAATCCATTAGAATGAAGTCTATTAGGGTGGGTGTATTTTTATATATGGAGCTTGGATATTAACAGTAGACTTAAAATATTGTTTTTCTTGCTGCACTGTATAACCCTAGAGGCATAAATATATTTTATTAATGAAATGTTATGGTATATTAAATGTAATCTCAAAGAGTTTCAGATCAGGCCTAAATAAACAACTACTGAACGTTTACTTTGCTGTAATTTAAAACAATTACACATAACATTGTATTTTGATGGACTTGCAGGCAGAAGTTAACACCAAAATCAATAATTAAGACAAGTTTGGAATCTATGTGAACTTTAATAGCTGTCTATTATATTTTCTTTCACATAAGTAGCTCATGATCTTAGTCGTCATGATTTTGAATTAGTGGTTAGTCACGCCAACATCTACTGCCCTTACTAGCATGTTGACAACAATTTCATTAATATATTATCAAGAGTTCGTTTCTTTTGATTTTACCAAGGCTAATGTTTACCTTAAATGTAATCAACTCATGTCATCCAAACCAGAATGCAATGTATTTTAATTTTTTGTTCCAAATATTTATATATTTAATATTTTATGTAGTCTTATTTAATAAAAGGACTAGTGTGGTCTATCTGACAATATGTACAGTTGTGTATAAAATGAAAGTGCTTGTGACAGCTTCCCTCTGTTGTAGCAGTAGCCGTCGGTGTATTGTGAAAATCCCTCTTTGTAATACCTCTTTGCAGGGTCTTGGAACTGATGAAGACTGTCTGATCGAGGTCCTAGCATCCAGGACTAACAAAGAGATTAAAGAGATTTTAAAAGTCTACAATGATGGTAATTGCATTATTGCGTTTACATGTTGCAATGAATTTAATAATTACAATAATGAAAGGTATGCATTGCTGCAAGAAAGACAAGTGGATATGTTTTAAACTGACCCGCTGCCACGTTTTCTGTTTTACATTGCAGGAAAAAACAACCTTGAAACAGATATTACCTCGGATACATCTGATGACTTCAAAAGGGCACTCCTTTCCCTTTGTAAGGTAAGTTAGGAGATGGGTTTTATGGGTAAACAAATAAAATGAAATACTGGCTTTATTAGTTGGCACTAGGATTAACATGGAGCCTGAGGAGGCATTTGTTTTACTAGCTGTTTTGAGTAGATGACAAAGTAAATAATTTTAGAGTTTACTTACTAATATTCTATGGGTCGTTTTTTAGGGAAACAGGAGTGAGGACAATGTTGTGAAGGAAGATCTTGCTGACAATGATGCCAGAGTAAGAATCTGTCTTTCATTGCCTTTCCTTCCTGTGTTCTTTTTTTGTGGACAGTTTTGGACACATTCTGGTAGGAAAATAAAAAGCACATTTGTCCATTTAAAGTAATATATTTTCTTTTCTTTTTTCACTTTTAGTACCTAAATTCAGTGTAAATCACTCGGCCTTTATTAGAAATTAAACAAGCTTTTCTCCCCCATATCTCACTCAAGGCTCTGTATGAAGCTGGAGAGAAGAGAAAGGGGACAGATTGCTTGACTTTCATCAACATACTCACCACCAGGAGTGTCCCACAGCTTCGCAAAAGTAAGGCTTAGCGTTATCAATGTTTTAAGAAAAAATATTAAGAATTATTGCAGTGTCACACTTGTACTGTAGCTTTCATGTCATGCTGTTGTCCTATACTGTATATTTCGGAATTGCTCTGTATTAGGGCTTGATTGGAAAGCTTGGTACTGTACATATTAGGGTTGGGACGAATACAGCGGTTCCGAATAATTTTCCTTTAAGGTCTCTCTGAACCGACACATTTCAAACTGAAAGCCAGTTAAACTTTTAAATTATACACACAGCACAACCTAATTGTATAATCTCCAAAGTGCTTTCAATTAAAAACAAATTGTTACCTTTTAATCTGCAGACAGGTAAGTTTCGTGTGGCCGATGCAGATCCACATTATAAACACATAAGCATAATAATAGTGTGTACATTCTCCATGTATTTGACATTATGTAGTTGTCAGAAGTTTATATTGCCAACATTGCACATCCAATGCAACTTGCATATGATTCTCAAGGCTTTGCAGACCGCTATTTCCTAGATTTAAAAGTCTTTTTTAAATATTTGTGTCAGCATTTCAGAAATACCGCAAATACAGCAAACATGATGTGTCACAGGCTCTTGATCTGGAGCTGAAGGGGGATATTGAAAGCTGCCTGACTGCTGTTGGTATGTAACGATATATTCTTTGAAAGTACATTATTTATTTATATAAGTCAATATTGTTTAAACATTGTTAAAGCATGGTGGCTTTAAAAAACATGGTGGCTTTCAATGCAGAGCAAATGGTTCTTGTATGAAACAGTCAATCTGCCACCACTGCTTTAACTGAATATAAGCTGTTTCAGATGCTGTCTTCATAATTTCAGTGTAATAAACTTGTCAGGCAAGTCAAACGGTTTCCTTCACCTGTGACCTAAGATGGCTGCCACATTAGCAGCATTTGACATGTTGGTTTCAAAATGATAAATACCTAACACTTTGAGATACTGTCTTCATATTCAGTGTTTTGTGATTTCTATAGGTCAAGTTCAAGTCATGGATATTGTACAAGAATAATTAACCCTCCTGTATGTTGAATGTGTTGGTGACCTTGATAAGAACTGCATATTCAGATTATATATATATATATATATATATATATATATATATATATATATATATAAATTTATTTTTCCCCCTCCCCCCCAACAGTCAAATGTGTTGGAAACAAACCAGCTTTCTTTGCTGAAAAACTGTACCTGGCAATGAAGGTAAACATAACATGTATATTTTGTGTTTCTAAATTTAAAGGTTAAAATCATGCTTCATTTTAATGGGAGTGGTAAAGTAATCACTGTATTGTACAGTAAAAGTTACATGTATAGTATATTAGTACCATGCAACTCCCGTGCCTGGTTTATAAATAGAACGTGTGCTGTGGAATGCCCATACCAAGTTGCACCTCAATTGGATAAGCAGTTCCCAAGCAACTGCTATAAACAAATGTTAAACTAATGGCATGGCTATGTGCTTGTACCCACAGTCAGTGTTTAGACATTCTTTTCTGTCTTTTGGCCTTGATTAACACCAAGCAGGCCTGCTCATCATTCCTTTGTTAATTTTCATACAGGGATATGGAACCAAAGAACAGGTACTGACCAGGATTATGGTTAGCAGATCTGAAATTGACTTGCAGGACATCAAAGCTGAATATCACAAAAAATATGGCAAGACTCTTTACCAGGAAATTATGGTAAGTTTCTCTCAGAATTAATGTTATACTAAATGTGTGTGCCATAGGATCCCTCCACTAATTATTTTTAGTGGAGGGTCTGTAAAATGAATACAAAAATACAGTAGCACTTTATGATTTTTTTTTTTTCCCAGTCTTGTGGTGCTATTTAATCAAACTTTCAGACACAACAGAATTCCCTAAACACACCACTGCATGAGCAAAAGACTGAAAAAAAGAACTGATAATTTGCTCAATTTCTTAATATAACAAAAATCATAAACACTGCGCCACTAGAATATTAATTGGTTGGTAGTATAGGCTTGTGTATTTGCTTCACATGGCTTTTCTCCCTTATCCAATTTATTTTCTGACAATCTCCACTGCAATTCCAACTTAAAAAAACAAACAAAACAAAACAAAACAAAAAAAACTCAGGGACTGTCTCGCTTTTGACCATCTCACAACCGTTTGCTGTCCCATGATAATTATGTAATAGAATGCATGGTGCATTTGATACCAATACTAACTTCAACAACATAAACTCTGAATACAGGAAAAAAAAAAAAGTAGTCACATGTTTATTCAGCCAACAGGTAAGTGTCTAACGTACTGTACCACCATCTGTGGGATATGATGAGCTGTTTTTAATTGATATTCACGTTTTCTTATATGAAGTGGTCACATTTTTTCATCTCAGCTTTATTTAGTAACCATATTACTTACCATCCCTATATTACAACAGCGGCTGGCGGAGCCTTGTTTAAACATAATTTTGAGGGGTATGTTTTCTCGGCCGTTTCAAAACGGACCGGGACGGAATTTCATATGCTGTGTCCGTGTGACGGATAATTTTTTTTGTCCAAGTTTGAAAATCTGTGCGGTAGTTTAAGTTACAGAATCACGAAAAATTTGTTTTGACAAATTTGTCAGTTTTTCTAGTGCTAAAATAAATGAAAAACGGCTGCGTGTCTAAACACCATATCTGATATCTAGTAGGCTACTCATTAGCTAGGAGTGCCTTTTTTTGGAACCGAAAAAATTAAGTATAGCGAGTGATTTAAAAAAGTTAAATACTTCTGACCTTGGTTCCCGAGTGGCGCATCCAGTAAAGGCGTTCCACATTGAGTGCAGGATGCGCTCTATAGTCTGGATGTCGCGAGTTCGAGTCCAGGCTATTCCTTTGCCGACCGAAGACGGGAGCTTCCAGGGGGCGGCGCTCAATTGGCCGAGCGCCGCCCGGGGGGAGGGAGGGTTAGGTCGGCCAGGGTGTCTTCGGCTCAAAAAAAAAAAGCGGTCGGCTGACGGCACACACTTCGGAGGACAGCGTGTGTTCGTCTTCGCCCTCCCGAGTCAGCGCAGGGGTGGTAGCGGTGAGCTGAGCCTAAAAATAATTGGCCATTTCCAAATTGGGGTGAAAATAATAAAAACAATTGGCTAAGTCCCGGATGCTGTACCATGATTGATAGCGCTATCTCCAATGGGGCTCCAGAAGTTGATGTAGCAATTAATGAAATTGTACCTCTTTTAAATATTTACAGCCAAGTTATGTCAGTATATATTTAGCGTATATGCATTATATACACTTTAAAACATAAGCATAAACAATCTATATTTGTAATATTGTTTAGAATAATGTATTTTTAATGTGCATCATAATTAATATTACACAATGTTTGTTTTGTTTCCGAACACAACAATCACGTAAATTGCTCACAAAGCGAAACCGTGCTCAAACCTGATGCCCAGTTTTTTACATTTTTATGTAAACATTAAGCTAGCTTTCTAACATTACCAGTTGTAGCAGTTAAGTACCAGTTAAGCCGTGTGTGCTGGAAAGCCTTGTTAAAACATGGGTCAGGTAAGGGCGCTGTGACAATTTCCCATCTTTTTCGGCATTGTCAGCTCTTTCCATCAAGTAAAACATATTTTTTTGTGTGTTTTAATGTGTGTGTGCCATAGATCTATATTATAAGAAGTGATTGTCTCAGCTGAATGCAAAAATGAGTACACTTGGTTTCAAAGATTAACCTTTGCCTGAGGTTATCACAGCTGACATGTTTCCTTTTTAAATCCTTTCAGGATGAAACCAAGGGAGATTACGAGCAGATCCTGCTGGCTCTGTGTGGAAGCAAAAACTAAATTCCTTGCCAGGATGTATGTGAGACCTTGCAGTGGAAGAACAAATAATAATCTGCTTTTACATATGAAATATACACATCATATAACGGTAGATAAATATATGTATAACTATAGAAGTAACTTGTTTGTAGTAAAATGCTGATGTAAAATTGGCTGAGATTTTCATCTTTTCTGAGTAGGGTGGTGGTTGTGTGCAAATAAAGTCAATGTGCTCCTTATAAACGTATTGACAGTTTTTCTTCATTAGTCTCTCTTTCATGTTGCAGATATATTATAAAATGTTCTAAAATGTACCTCTGTCTATACATGTAACATGTCTCTGTCACAAAATGTATTCCAATTTTAAATCTGTAATGCACAAGTATTTTGAAATGGAGAAGAACTAACATTTATATTAAGTAGACTCAATTGCTTGTACCAAATTAGAAAATGTTGGCTTTCGAGCCTGGTTTGTAAACGCAACATATTGCATATTATAGATTGCTCAGGATCTTTCAGCCAATTACAGCGCACGTTTCGCCTTCTGTATTCCATGACGGAGAAACTCTATTCATGACAGCAACCATATTGGCACGGTTTTAAAAAATCATAGCTGAGGCGCCTCATGGAATTCCATTCAATTGCAAAGTTCAATCTAAACAGTATTCTCTTCATCAGCCTTTCCCCTCTTTTCAATGATATTGACAATAGACTAATTAAGATTAGAAAACAAATATCAGGATTAATAATAAAGCAGTAAACAAGTATAATAGTTATAAAACAGTGAACATCTGTAGTGCTTAAACATACTCGTACTGTCATTCCACCATACCCAGATGTTTGCCTTCCTATAACCTATAATACAGTATGTATTATAAGTTATTAGATATTCTTTAGATGAAATATGATTCCACAAGACAATGCCCCAATTGAGTAACACACTGTTCTTAAAGAAATTGCCTGTTCACACAGTAATCATACTTCAGCCTGAGTTATACATTGATGATGCAATCAAGTACGTACCACGCCCTAGTTTAATTTTGTTTGGCTATTTTCCATTTTTATACTCGTCTGAGTCATACAGGCAGTGTATATTTGAATCGGCAGACATGGGTTTAGGGCCTGGATGCAGCTGTCTGTAGCACAATTATGTTGTATGTATATGCAGCATATATACCAGAGTCAGACATTTGTACTTTATGTATATCTACTGCAATAGACATCTATGCTTCATGTTAGAACATTAAAAACCATGCAAAAAAATAATTCTTATCATTTTAGTGTGACACATGCCCAGTCCCATTAGTAGAGTAGACAGTTTTTGCACAAGAAAAATGCAAAGCTGTATAACTGTTTTTTATTTCTTAAGGCTCAGATAACCAATTTCTTGTGTTCAGCCTTAACATTTGAAAACAACTACATTCCAGAGACAAAGCTTAGTACAGTACATTTTAAATTACCAAATTGTGGATATTTTATTATATGTATTGGTGTTTAAACCCCGCCCCCCCCAAAAAAAACAGCTTTCTGTACAGTACATTTGTTTTTATTTGACTGAAGCATCAAGTAGATAATGATTACATTGCTTCTATTGGAGGGTGTTTATCCAGTCAGGACTGTCAGTTTAGCAACCACTGTATTTAAACAAATATGCTGGAAGTCTTTAGTCACACTTTTTTTGTTTGTTTTATTTAAAAAAAAAAAAAAAAATCCACATTTAATAATACCAGCAGCCCATAAAAAGGAGCCCTGATTTAAAGCTTTACCACAAACGCATTCAATTTCAATTGTACACTATAATTCAGATTAGTAGGCTTACTAGACTACATTTAAGTAATTTGGCCTATACTACTTAATGCAGACCTTATTGATCAATATTTTTGTAATACTTACATTTTACAGGAAACTCTTTTAGAGCTAATTAATGGTGACATAAGGTGATAACAACACTGTATGGGTTGGGGCACAACATCTTTAAAAATATCAAATATCGATTCTGTAGGACCCTGGTAAACACATGGGCACAATATGGCACAATTCTATAGTTTGTTAATTTTACATTTATCTGTAATAATAACCTATGTGATCCCTGCAGCAGTGTGAACAAATAGTGTTTTATTGTATGCATACAATGTATTCTAAGTTGCTTAAGCACAGTTAGGTTAATATGAGGCGCCGTTAGGGACTTAATTCACCCTGTGATAATTGCGTACACTCTATACTGAGACGCATACACTCTGTACTGAGATGCATACCCTCTATACTGAGATTCTCACTCATACACTCTATAGCAGGGGTGGGCAGTTCCGGTCCTGGAGGGCAGGTGTCCCTCTTGGCTTTTGTTCCAACTGTGCTCTAAATTACTTAATTAGACCAATAATTGCTGCTTGCTGCACATCCGCCATTTTGAAGATTACAGAGAAGACGACAGGTTGAAGTTTTCTTGATATGAGTTTATTTATTTATTTACGGTGACTCAGTCTGATGTTATTTTATTAATATATTAATATATAACTTTTTAATGCAATAAGCTCTGGTAATGAGGCGCTTTAATATCATTCATTCATATATATATATATATATATATATATATATATATATATATATATATATATATATATATATATATATATATATATATATTTATGTGTGTGTGTGTTCCTCCGTTTTGGGTCTTGTGAATCCCATACGCCTTCATGGAAAATAACGTTATTTTTAAGTAAAGAATTGCAAATGGTAAATCTCGGGTAAAAAGTACGTCGATCTGTATGGTTTGGTAAAATAATAAGGGTTTAAAAGGTTGTAATTGCAAAAATAAGGTTTTTAGTTTGACTTATTAAATGATATTGTTTTAACAGCTCTTTTTGTAAAAATAGAGATAAATAATGTTTTCCCCCCAATGTTTTAGAAAAGTACATTGCAATCAGCGTGCTATTTCAATTTGAGGTTGAAGAGTGGATTTTCTTTTTTGTCTTTCTTTTTTTTTTTTTTTTTACAAAAATATATGGTAACTCTAGGGTGGCCTAGAAGTGCAAAACACAAATCATATTTAAAAAACAAAGCAGAAATAATATTCAAAAAAGAAAATAATATTTTGAAAGCAGAATAAAAATTGAGAACACACATTTTTTTTAATTTAGGAGATCATCAAAAATATTTGGAGAGCACAAAAAAAACCCAGAAGAACGCGAAAGATATTTCCAGAGCACTAACATTACATAGCTAGTTGAATGCACTCTGTGATTGAATTGTTTTCCTTCCTTCTATTTGTCCGAAAAAATATGTCGAGTGTATGGAATCTACTAATTACCGGTTCTCTAATACCCCGTTTACACTAGCACACCCGTACCGTGAGGGCTCCACGCCCTCACGGTATGGGTGTATTTACACAAGTTAATACCCGAGCCGAGCCGGAACCAAGCCGCGAAACTCCAGCCCTGCAACATATCTGAATCTGGCTCGGGGCCGAAGCAGGCTGTGGGCAGAGTTACTGCATTTCATCATCACGCTCAAGCGTCATTACAAGAAAAAGTGACAACCCCCAGGACCACAACCGGTAAATGTTTTCTTAACTCTTTACCTTTACTCTGCAGGACACATAACAACACATATCTGACTAAAATACTAAATAAAATAACTCCCTCTCTATAATACGCATATATTGAATCAAAAATGTAACTTTCCGTGAATTAACCATGCATAAAGCACCATGTAATCAACGCTATATGTATATTTTTTACCAAAAGAAAAACGGCAGTCGGGAGTTCAGTTTGAAGCGACAGACAAGCCAACAAAATGCGAGAAGGAGAGCGGGTTGGGAGAGGGGTAGAGGAGAGGGAATGGACTCGCTCCAGTTTGGCTGCCGGAGCGGGGCTGAAGCGTGTCGTCTCCCGGAGAAAGCTGCAGCTCCTCTCGCAGCAAAAAAGTTAATAGATTAGAAAGATAACCAGCTTTTCTCCAGTTCAGATACTGTATCAAAAGGGAGAGACAGAAATGGAAGTTACACTGATAAGTTGTTTACAGTTTGAACACCGGTACTGTATTTACTATAGAAATAGTGCACTTGTATAGGGAATTGGGGGACATGCTGTAGGCAGGTTCCGGTTGTGGGTCTGGCCCCTGAAAGGGACCGCTGGTTAGCCCTAGGGCTATCGGACACGGTTGTGAGTACCATGCAGAATGCTAGGGCAAACTCCACTAGATCTTTGTATACCTACAAGTGGAAGTGTTTTCAAGCTTGTGTCTGGCTAGGAGCTATGACCCCATTACTCGCCCTATGCCAGTTATATTGCAGTTCCTGCAGGAACTGCTTGACGCTGGAAGGTCCCCTTCCACTTTGAAAGTGTATTTAGCTGCTATATCTGATTGCCATGTCCCCGTAGATTCTATGTCTCCGGGTGCGCATTTTTTGACTACGCGCTTTCTTAAAGGCGCACGGCGATTACATCCTCCTATGAGGACTGTTCTCCCCGAGTGGAGCCTTAACATTGTACTGGAGGCTCTTACAAAAGCCCTGTTTGAGCCCTTAACCCTTTGCGATCCTATGTCGGACCTGGTCCGACATTGCAATTATTCCTATCCGGTCCAATGTCGGACCCTGTCCGACATCATCAAAAAGACGCAAGAAACAGGTTTTTAGTCATTTTTGTTCTCCGGAAAAAGCCGAGAAAACCATTCAAAGGCCAAGTGGGAGCGACAGGAGCCGAGACAAGCCGAAAAATAAAAAAAAAGGGCGTTTCTCATGAATAGTCATACTTGCCCCTGGCATCAGATAATGGCGGCCATAAGGAAACAAGCTGGCTGCTGCTGAATCAGCGCTCAGAGAATATCACGGACATTTGCAGAGCTTTTTTGAGATGTTATAGTAATAAAATAATGACTTGGATCGCATTACAGTGCCTTGCAAAAGTATTCAGACCCCTGACCAATTCTCTCATATTACTGGATTACAAATGGTACATTGAAATTTCGTTCTCTTTGATATTTTATTTTAAAACACTGAAACTCAAAATCAATTATTGGTAACATTGGTTTTATGTTGGGAAATATTTTTTAGAAAAATAAAAAACTGAAATATCTTGCTTGCATAAGTATTCAACCCTGTGCTGTGGAAGCTCCCAGTTTACACCGATGAAAGAAATTGCCCTAACGAGGACACAATTACCTTACCATTGGCCTCCACCTGTGAACCATTAAAGTTGCTGTCACATTTTCTGGATAAAAACTCCACTGTTGAAGGATCATTGGTCAGGCTATGAATCTGAAGGAAAATGAAGACCAAAGAGCATTCTACAGAAGTTAGAGATAAAGTAATACAAATGCATAGATTAGGGAAAGAGTACAAAATAATATCCAAGTGTTTGGATATCCCAGTGAGCACAGTTGGATCAATAATCAGGAAGTGGAAGCTGCATAACACCACCCAGGCACTGCCAAGAAAAGGCCGTCCCTCAAAACTCAGCGCTCAAACAAGAAGGAGACATGTGAGAGAAGCCACAGAGAGGCCAACAATCACTCTGAAGGAGCTACAGAGTTCAGTGGCTGGGAGTGGAGTAATGGTGCACCAGTCAACCATATCAAGAGCTCTGCATAACACTGGCCTGTATAGGAGGGTGGCAAGAAAGAAGCCGTTACTCAAAAAGTACCATCTGAAAGCACGTCTGGAGTTTGCCAAAAAGCATGAGAGTGACCCAGCTGTGATGTGTGAAAAATTTGTGGTCAGATGAGACCAAGATAGAGCTTTTTGGCCAAAACTCAAAGCGCTATGTGTGGCGCAAACCTAACACTGCCCATGCCTCAAGACACACCATCCCTACAGTGAAGTATGGTGGTGGCAGCATCATGCTGTGGGGATGCTTCTCATCAGCAGGGATTGGGCATCTTGTTAAAATTGAAGGAAGAATGGATGGAGCAAAATACAGGGAAATACTGCAAGAGAACCTGCTTCAGTCTGCTAAAAAACTGAAGCTTGGGAGGAAATTCACCTTTTCAGCAGGACAATGATCCCAAGCACAAGGCCAAAGCAACATTGGAGTGGCTCAAGAACAAAAAGGTGAATGTCCTACAGTGGCCCAGTCAAAGTCCTGATCTCAATCCCATTGAGAATCTGTGGCACTATTTGAAAATTGCGGTCCAGAAGCATTGTCCAACCAACCTGAACAACCTGGAGCAAATCTGCCAAGAAGAATGGGCCAAAATCACTCCAACACTGTGTGCAAAGCTGATACATACTTACCCCAAAAGACTTAAAGCTGTTATTGCAGCGAAAGGTGGCTCTACCAAATATTAATGTGTGGGGGTTGAATACTTATGCAAGCAAGATATTTCAGTTTTTTATTTTTCTTAAAAATATTTCCCAACATAAAACCAATGTTACCAATAATTGATTTTGAGTTTCAGTGTTTTAAAATAAAATATCAAAGAGAACGAAATTTCAATGTACCATTTGTAATTCAGTAATATGAGAGAATTGGTCAGGGGTCTGAATACTTTTGCAAGGCACTGTAACATCTCAAAAAAGCTCTGCAAATGTCTGTGATATTCTCTGAGCGCTGATTCAGCAGCAGCCAGCTTGCTTCCTTATGGCCGCCATTATCTGATGCCAGGGGCAAGTATGACTATTCATGAGAAACAGCCTTTTTTTTTTTTTTTGTCTCGGCTCCTGTCACTCCCACTCGGCCTTTGAATGGTTTTCTCGGCTTTTTCCGGAGAACAAAAATGACTAAAAACCTGTTTTTTGCGTCTTTTTGATGATGTCGGACAGGGTCCGACATTGGACCGGATAGGAATAATTGCAATGTCGGACCAGGTCCGACATAGGACCGCAAAGGGTTAAACCTGGTTTACTGTGAAAAAAAATACTTTTAAACAGCGCGTCTAAAATAAACTGCGCGTGTGAAAATAAATTGGACCAGACGCGTCTGACACGCGCTGAATAAATGGACCACAAAGGGTTAAACTCCATAGAGCTGAAGTATCTGTTTATGAAGTCAGCCTTCCTATTAGCTATCACCTCCGCTAAGCGGATCATTGAGCTGCAGGCGCTGTGTGGGAGGATGGAAGCAGAGTGTCGCTGCGCACCAACCCCGCTTTCCTCCCCAAGGTGATTACAGCTTTTCATGTTAACCAATCTGTGGAACTGGAGTCTTTTCATCCGCCTCCATTTGCTTCATCGGAGGATGAGAGATTAAACTTCCTCTGCCCAGTGCGGGCATTGAGATATTACATACTTAAGACAAAAGCTTTGTGTAAATCGGACCAGCTTTTTGTTTGTTACGGAACACGGACTATAAGACAGCCCCTCTCTAAGCAGCGTCTGTTACACTGGATTCCGGATACAGCATACATATAATGGTGCTGACTTACCCCCACCTAGTAGGGTAGCTGGACATTCAACTAGAGGGTTGGCTACATCTTGGGCCCTTTTTAAGGGTGCCTCGATGTCTGATATTTGTACTGCGGCTAGCTGGGCTACACCGCATACTTTCTCCAGGTTCTACCGCATTAATGTGGTAGATCCTGCTTTGCCTTCTGTAGACACAAGGGTCCTTGAGGGTGTAAGTTCACACCGCTAACCTCTGGGTTAGGCAGTGCTTGTGCGTCCCTTATAGGCTGCCGTTCCTTATCCCTCGCGACGGCTCTGGTATACATTATCCCATACATAATGTTCGTGGTTGTCTTCGACTTGAAAGTGAACGTTAGGTTACTTACTGTAACCCCGGTTCCCTGAAAGAGAAGACGACCACCAACCACGAGGTCGCTTCAGTCGCCCTCACGGGTTCGATGGAAAAAGAAGGAGATCTTCCTGTGAGTGATGGTTTTATACCCTCGGTGGGCAGGACCGAGTACGTCATCCCAGGAAGGGACCTTCGGCAGCTCTGGTATAGAGAGCTCAGCATTACCTACCTCAAGGGCAGGTGGTCGTCTTCTCTTTCAGGGAACCAGGGTTACGGTAAGTAACCTAACGTTTTTTTACCACTGAAAGAAAGACTGTACTGCTGGACACATCACGCATAGGAAGGACAACCCAGAGCTTTTAAGAACCCATCAGCAATTCTTCACAAAACTTATTTCTTCAAAAACCAAAGGCTGGACCACAGAACTGATAGCTGTGGTATTGTTAGCCTTTCTTTTTCATAAGACCCATGTTCATTCCATGTTCTTTTGTAACAAATTATGATGATCACATTGTCCCAAATTAAATAATGTATAATGCATTTTTTTTATAACTAAGCAATCAAATCTACAGAAAGTAACAAAAAAATGTCAAATGTTCACATTTGGCTTCAGTGTAATCTCTGAAAGAAGAATGTTAAACCATACTACAAGACTCATTTCTTTAGTTTCCAAAGCAGTTTAACTGTTACAGTATATAATGATTTGCCCGGTAAGTTCTACATGCCACAAAGGTTATGAGAAAAGTGCATCACTAACAGCAACTTACTTTTCCAATGTATTTAGCCAGTTTTACATAAGTTTTGGATAAACATTACATTGCACACTACAAACTAAGAGTAGTTGACTTTAAGAATATTTTCCACATTTCAGGCCTTTTTTTCAGCAATTTTAAAATTAAAATTCTATATTACTAATACAGAACAGGCCCAAACCATGTTTTTCTGGCCACCGCCTTTATCAAGCTGACCGTCAATCTCACCAGCAGAAACCACTCCGGAAATAGTTTGAGGCAAAGTAATTTTTCCGACTTCTGAATCAAAAGTTGAAGAAACTCCCTCTTTGGCCTTCCAGCATCAATTCCATCTTCAGTATTGCTAGAGTCATCCGTGAACTTCACTAGCATGGTGTTTGTAGGGTCATAAGAACTACACTTTAAACCACATACAGCTCCATCCCAGATGTCTCTTCTGTTAATGTTGAACTTTGAGATTTTGGCGGATTGTATTTGCGTGGCTAAGTTCTCCAAAATGTCATCCATGGTGACCAACTGCTCATTGAAATCGTATTCAATAAACAAAATAATAAGTAAATATTACATTTATATATAAAAAGGGAAAAATATAAAGCTAGAATTTTAAATAAAGACAAGCAGACTTACAAAGCTGTAAACTTACTGCCACAAAATTAAAGTCAACAAATAATGAACTGAACAAAACAATCTATCAACAAATAATGAACTGAACAAAACAATCTATTAATGAATCATAACTCAAATTAAAGTTTAAGGCAAACTTAAGATTTACAGAATAGCTTGAAAAGGCAGTGACATTTAGCAGTTCTAAAATTTTAAACTTACCAGAAGCAGGACTACATTAAAGAAAGTACTGTAGGTCATCCTTTGTGCTATGAAATTTCATTTTTGTTGCCACATAAACATGAATATATAAACAAAAAATTATCTTTTCATTACTTATGTCACGTAAGACTCCATTCTTTGTTCAGGCTTGAAATAACAACAACAATAATAATAATAATAATAATAATAATATTATTATTATTATTATTTATTTCTTAGCAGACACCCTTATCCAGGGCGACTTACAATTGTTACAAGATATCACATTATACATTATTTCACATTATACAGATATCACATTATTTTTACATACAATTACACATTTATACAGTTGGGTTTTTACTGGAGTAATCTAGGTAAAGTACCTTGCTCAAGGGTACAACAGCAGTGTCCCCCACTGGTGATTGAACCCACAACCCTCTGGTCAAGAGTCCAGAGCCCTAACCACTACTCCACACTGCTGCCCCATAATAATAATAATAACAAGCATCCCTCCTTTGAGTCACAAAGAAATGCACATTCTAAGGAGTCAAAAAATTCACAAAATTATTTTAGAGAAATTAATATTTACACTTCTACTTGTTATTGAGCCACATCACTGTCATTTGCTTCACTTGTATAGAAACTGACCAGGTTTGCAGCTTTTTATGGCAACTAATTTTGTGTCTTCAGTAATGTACTGTATATAAATGTACCACCAATTAAAAAAAAAAAATGTTTTCCTTGTTATGCTAAACACTTCATAGTCTTTTAAACAGAACATGTTCTTAAAAGAAAATCAATAGAACTATACCAGTGTGTCATTCAAGGAGGAGTCTTTTACGCGATCACAAGTTCGAAGTACTAATTATCTTCACTACTATCACTGTCTTCACCATTATCTAGAAAGGTATACAGTATTGTTTACTTCAGCAGTAAATAGATTCCCAATGCATGTCCCTATGCAGTGCTGTAAAGACCAAAACCTAGACTATCTGGAACTATCTAGTGTACGTTACATATTAGGGCTGCAATGAAGTGTACATTTTGACCTTCGAAGGTTCGGAACACATTACTGAAGAAAGGTTCGACCCTTCGATGGTACTCATTTGCATAATTTATTGGTGACGTCACCATAGCTACTTGTTTATATTTGATTGATAATCCTATTATTTTACAGGTAACCCATATAAATGGAATAAAACATTCACATGTAGTTTAAAAATAGAACAATAATCATTTTTTTATAATTTAAATACAAATAAAAATACAATTACGTTTATTAACATGTAATTGAGCCTGCTTGCTATCTATACAGTAAGCTTGCATTGCACCAGCACCAAATGCAGCGGACAGAGCTTTATTTAACAGTCAACATTCCAAGCAGGTTATCAGTCACATTTTACTACTATTGAAAATATTAATACTACTAATAATAATATGAACCCAGATATTGGTTATGCCTCCATGATACGAGTTGCTTGCACAGTTTGCATTCAACTTTATTTTTGGTTGTCTGGGCATTTAACAAAACAATCCCAAACAGCAGAGGGATTTCGAGAAATTCCTTTCAATACAGTTTACACTATACAACGCTTTGCTGTCAAGATGGTGAATGTAGAAATTAAAGGTTTGCTTCTGGAGAACACGAGCTGGAGAGGGGAGGCGTGGACGGTGCTCAGTTTTTTAAATTAAAATTATTAGTGTTAGCGTATATTTTGTATGTTTCAAACATATTCTACCATAGCACTTCTCTTACACTGTCTTATACACTAGGTATTCAGTACATATTTTACTGAAGCAATACAGCCACTAGAGGTACGAGCCTCTGTCACGCACATCACTGAGAACGTGGACAGGCTCCTAGAACGAACAGGTGACGACCCGGTAGTAGTCGTCCACATTGGTACAAACAACATTGGAAGAGACAGGCCAAGATCCCTGCAAAACAAATTCAGAGAGCTAGGAAGGAAATTAAAAGACAACACCAAAACTGTGGTATTTTCTGGGATACTGCTGGCACCTTGCAAAGGACCATATGGACAGCTGGAAATACAAAATCAAAATGCATGGCTGAAATCGTGGTGCACACAGGAAGGTTTAATCTTTTTTGAACACTGGAGCACATTCTACAACAAGGACTATCTATATAGGCAGGACGGTCTGCACTTAAACAAAAAGGGAACCAATCTACTCGGAGAAAGGATCCTTGAGGAGGTCTAGAAGCATTTAAACTAGAAAAGAAGGGGGGAGAAAACAAAAAACAGAAGGGAGACCACATCAAAACAAAGGCAACAACTCAGGTGAGACATCTATTAAATGTATTTATCTAAATGCTAGAAGTCTCAGAAACAAAATGTTAGAACTTGAAGCTACTGCACTAACAAGTAACTACAATGTGATAGGTGTTACAGAAACTATACATAAGAAATAGTATTGAAGCCCAGGTGTTAAATCTGGACGAAGAAAACAACACAGAATCAATATAGGTCAGAATTATGGACAAAAATTCAAAGGGCATAATAATAGGAGCATGCTATAGACCGCCAAATTCAGATGCCAAGCAAAATAATCTAGAAATGCATGAAGGAAAGGAGAAGCTATAGTAATGGGGGATTTCAACTTCCCCCATATAAAATGGGAAAACCCGGTGGGGAGCACGACAAACGAAATTGAAATGGTGGAAATGACAAATGACTGCTTCCTAATGCAATTTGTCAAGGCACCGACTAGAGGGGAGGCATGCCTTGATTTAATCTTTTCAAATAACAAAGACAGAATAACTAAAACAGAGGTCAGAGAGCCATTGGCAAACTCAGACCACAACTTGGTCTCATTTGAAGTGATTTTAAAAACCCAAAAAGTAATGACTAAAGCTAAGGTTTACAATTTTAGAAAAGCAAACTATGAAGGTATGAAACAGAGACTAACAGAAGTAGATTGGAGTAAAATAGAGAAAACATCCAGAGAAAAAGGATGGCTGTTTTTTAAAAATGTAGTACTAGAGGCGCAAAACAATTACATCCCAAAAGTAGACAAATCTAAATCTAAAACAAAATGGCCAAAATGGTTTAATAGATCAATTAAAGAAAATATTCAGCGAAGAAAGGCACTTTACAGAGCGTTTAAAGGGACCAAAAACAAAGTATACAGAAAGAGTACTTGGAACTGCAAACACAAGTCAAAAAGGAAGTTAGAAAGGCCAAGAGAGAGATAGAAATCAATATTGCTAAGGGGGCTAAAACCAATTCCAAAATGTTTTTCCAATATTATAACAGCAAGAGAATATTCAAAGAGGAGGTTAAATGTCTAAGACACAAATAGCAAAATCATAGATGAAGAAAAAAAATAGCAAATATATTAAATGATTACTTTTCACAGGTTTTTACAAAGGAGGATATGGACAACATGCCACACATGTCGACCTGTTCCTATCCAGTTTTAAATAACTTTAGCATAACAGAGGCAGAAGTGTTAAAGGGACTAGGAGCTCTTAAAATAAACAAATCCCCTGGGCCGGGTGAGATCCTCCCAATAGTACTCAAAGAAATGAAAGAAGAATTTACAAACCGCTAACCAAGATCATGCAACAGTCTCTTGACACAGGGGTTGTACCGACAGACTTGAAAATTGCAAACGTAATACCGATCCACAAAAAGGGACACAAAACCGAACCAGGTAACTACAGACCAATAAGCCTGACATCTATTATATGTAAACTTATGGAAACTATAATAAGATCCAAAATGGAAAATTACCTATATGGTATATTACCTATATGGGAGACAGTCAGCATGGTTTTAGGAAAGGGAGATCGTGTCTTACTAACCTGCTTGATTTTTTTGAGGATGCAACATAGACAATGGATAATGGCAAAGCATACGACATGGTTTATTTAGATTTCCAGAAAGCTTTTAACAAAGCCCCGCATAAAAGATTAATTCTCAAACTGAACGCAGTAGGGATTCAAGGAAATACATGCACATGGATTAGGGAGTGGTTAACATGTAGAAAACAGAAAGTACTGATTAGAGGAGAAACCTCAAAATGGAGCGAGGTAACCAGTGGTGTACCACAGGGATCAGTATTAGGACCTCTGCTATTCATAATCTACATTAATGATTTAGATTCTGGTAGCAAACTTGTTAAATTTGCAGACGACACAAAAATAGGAGGAGTGGCAAACACTGTTGCAGCAGCAAAGGTCATTCAAAATGATCTAGAAAGCATTCAGAACTGGGCAGACACATGGCAAATTACATTTAATAGAGAAAAGTGTAAGGTACTGCACGCAGGCAATAAAAATGTGCATTATAAATATCATATGGGAGATACTGAAATTGTGAAGAAGGAATCTATGAAAAAGACCTAGGAGTTTATGTTGACTCGGAAATGTCTTCATCTTGACAATGTGGAGAAGCTATAAAAAAGGAAAATGATGCTTGGATATATTGTGAAAAGTGTTGAATTTAAATCAAGGGACGTAATGTTAAAACTTTACAATGCATTAGTAAGACCTCATCTAGAATATTGTTTTCAGTTCTGGTCACCTCGTTACAAAATGGATATTGCTGCTCTAGAAAAAGTGCAAAGAAGCGCAACCAGAATTATCCTGGGTTTAAAAGGCATGTCGTATGCAGACAGGCTAAAATATTGAATCTGTTCAGTCTTAAACAAAGAAGACTACGCGGTGATCTGATTCAAGCATTCAAAATTCTAAAAGGTATTGACAATGTCAACCCAGGGGACTTTTTCGACCTGAAAAAAGAAACAAGGAACAGGGGTCACAAATGGAGATTAGATAAAATAGGAGGCACTTTTTTACACAGAGAATTGTGAGGGTCTGGAACCAAATCCCCAGTAATGTTGTTGAAGCTGACACCCTGGGATCCTTCAAGAAGCTGCTTGATGAGATTCTGGGATCAATAAGCTACTAACAACCAAACTAGCAAGATGGGCTGAATGGCCTCCTCTCGTTTGTAAACGTCCTTATGTTCTTATGAGCCCGCTGCTTGGATACTATACCCTGCTCCAGTTGTACGTAATGTATAACGATTTGGTAGCGGATTTTATTAACAACTTTTGTTTACATAATATGCATTATACAAATCAAAAGATTTTGCATGTGAGTGACATTTAATGTGTGATTTATAGTACAGTTTCTGTTAATAGGAAGAAAATAAAAAAGAAAAAAGAAACATTCAGTGCGTGAACCCGTCTGACGAACCTTCAAAGGTTTAAAATAATCTTTGAATCCGTGGCTAGCAAACAAACCTTCGAACCTTCGGACACAGCCCTATTACTTATCCTTGTTGTTCGTACATTTCTAATTCAATTCACCTGACTTCCCAATCCCTGTGTACGTTGGGTTAATTTGTTCCTGGATTTTGATATGTATGTTTTTTGTATACATATACCAATGCTGTTTTTAGTTATTTCATTAATATATAAAAAAAAAACCTTTGTGGTCTTATGTCGGACCAGCTCCGGCATTACAATTTTCCCTTTCCGGTCCGATGTCGGACCCTGTCCGACATCATCAAAAAGACGTCAAGCACAGGTTAGTCATTTTTTCTCCAGAAAAAGCTGAGAAAACCTTTAACGGCCGAGTGAGACCGACAGGGGCTGAGAAATGCCGAAAAAAGGGGCGGATCTGAGCAATGCACAGTCCCTGCACCACAGACCTGACACGGACAAAACAAACAAGACAGCTGCTTCCGCATCCAGCGTTCAAAGAATATCACAGCCATTTGCTAAACTTTTTGAGATGTTATAGTAATAAAATATTGACTTGGATCGCATTATTGAGGAGTTTGGTGATGAAACGGGAGATCAGGAGGTGATTTATCAGTATGCACGACTATGAAGAGGCAGGGCTTGAATTTAATTTTTAGGTGCTGGGGGGATTTCCCTCCTATGCTGCAGGCAATGTCGTTCTGTCTGAGAAATTAGGCTTTTACGATGCCTGAGCAATATGTGCGTAACCTTCGGTGCGCTGGCGCCCCAAAATGAATTTTAAGTTTTAAGAGTTAAAGCGAAAGTCACCGCTTACAAAACACCTACATAGGTTTAATATCGTATTTTCTTTTCAAAACGGTTTACTTACTGCAGTGTACTGAGTTTCTACAATGCGTACAAGCCTATAGAAAGTCTACACCCCCTTGAACTTTTTTCACATTTTGTTGTGTCAGTGCCTCAGAGTTTCATGCATTTAAATGAGGATTTTTTCCACTTATCTACACACCATACTCCATACTGTTAAGGGAAAAAAGTTTTTATTAAGAAAAAAATTATATATTAAAAATACAAAACTGAAAGATCATAATTGGCTAAGTCTCCACCCCCCTGAGTTAATGCTTGGTGGAAGCACCTTTGGCAGCAATTACAGCTGTTAGTCTGTTGGGATAGGTCTCTACCAACTTTGCACACCTAGACTTGGCAATATTTTACCTTTCTTCTTTACCAAACTGTTTAAGCTCTGTCAAGTTCCTTGGGGAGCACTGATGGACAGCAATCTTCAAGTCATGCCACAAATTTTCGACTGGATTTAGGTCGGGGCTCTGACTGGGCCACTCAAGGACATTTACCTTTTTGTTCCTTAAGCCACTCCAGTGTAGCTTTGGCTGTGTGCTTTGGGTCGCTGTAATGCTGAAAGGTGAACTTCCGTCCCAGTTTCAGCTTTCTTACAGAGGGCAGCAGGTTTTCCTCAAGGACTTCTCTGTTCTTTGCTCCATTCATTTTCCCTTCTGTCCTGACAAGTGCCCCAGTTGCTGCCGATGAGAAACATCCCCATAACATGATGCTGCCACCACCATGCTTCACAGTAGGGATGGTGTTCTTTGGGTGATGCACGCTGTAGGGTTTGCGCCAAAGATAACGCTTTGCATTTAGGCCAAAAAGTTCAATTTTAGTTTTGTCAGACCACAAAACTTTTTGCCACATGGCTACAGAATGTCTTGAATGTTTTTTTTGCATACTTCAAACGGGATTCAAGGTGGGCTTTCTTGAGTAATGGCTTCCATCTTGCCACCCTACCATACAGGCCAGATTTGTGGAGTGCTTGGGATATTGTTGTCACATGCACACTTTGACCAGTCCTGGCCATAAAAGCCTGTAGCTCTTGCAAAGTTGACATTGGCCTCTTGGTAGCCACTCTGATCAGTCTCCTTCTTGCTCGGTCATCCAGTTTGGAGGGATGGCCTGATCTAGGCAGGGTCTTTGTGGTGCCATACACCTTCCACTTCTTAATAATCATCTTGACCGTGCTCCAAGGGTATTCAAGGCCTTTTGATATTTTTTTATACCCATCCCTGATCTGTGCCTTTCAACAACTTTGTCCCGGAGTTCTTTTGAAAGCGCCTTTGCTTTGAAATGCACTACCTAGCAGAGGAAACCTACAGGAACTGCTGAATTTATCCTGAAATCATGTGAATCACTACAATTTAACACACGTGGAGGCCACTTAACTTGGTGTGTGATTTTGAAGGTGATTGGTTACACCTGAGCTAATTTAGGACTGCTATTACAAGGGGGGTGGACACTTATCCATCCAAGCTATTTCAGTTTTTATTTTTAATTAATTTTCTACAAATATTTTTTTCACTTGGAAGTTGTGGGGTAAGATTTGTAGATAAATGGAAAAAAAAACTAAATGAAAAAAAAATCTATTTTAATGCATTTTAATTCCAGGCTATAAGGCAACAAAAGGTGAAAATTTTGAACAGGGGTGTAGACTTTCTATAGGCACTGTAAAGATAGCGGCTGAGAATCACATATGAAAGAATAAAGTCTTGCGGCACTTAAAATATCCGGCACTACTTTTATTTATTTTAACCAGAACTACTCAGAATGCGGCTCATAGTGCTTTTGTCACTAACACCCACTTCCTTAGAGACTGTTGTAGCGTTTCAGGCATTCTAAATTGGGTGAAAAATACAGTAGCTTGGTGGCTTAAAATATCTGTGGAATTTTCCTGCACTGAAAGTTGCAGATATGCGGGAGCAACTTGGAAAATGCATGATTCCCGCGATCCCACGCTGAAATTCAAGCCCTGAGAGGTATGTGATAAATACAGCGAACAAGGGGTCCTGTTGATATGCAGTGCAAAACCTGTTTTACTGTGAAAAAATACTTTTAAACAGTGGGTGTAAAATAAACAGTGCGGTGAAAATTTATTCAGCCTGACAGGTGCTGAATAAATGGACCGCAAAGGGTTAAATGTGGAGTGCAAATAATCAAAACTAGATTGCATCACAAATATAGCATAATCTCTTGCTTTTAGTTTAATTGGAAGAACTACAGAAAATCATGACTGGAACAGAAAGCGAACTTTTTAAGACTATAACCTGAAAGTCAAATATTTGTTTTGCACTTACCCAATTAAATACCCTGTAGCAGGGCGGTAGAGAGCCCTGTACGTATTTATTTGTTTATTTTATTTTAGAACGGGGTTCCCCTCCGCCCCTGTGAAGATTATTGTTTTGTGTTTGTTTATTATGATTTATTATTTACATGACGGCGAGCGCCGTATGTTTTGGTATTGTTTTGTTTAGTGACGGCGTAGCCGTTTGTTTATTTTATACTGTTTAGTAACGTGGATGGGAAGCCCCATCCACATGGTATTTTAAAAAACTCATGCAGAAGGTGGCCATCTCCTGAATTAATTAGGTGATTTAATTTGTTGCTAATCGGGAGATGGTCACCTGTTATAAAAGTCTGCAGCTCTCGGCACTCGGGGTGGGTGTTTTAGGAGCGGAGAGAGCGAGAGTGGAGAGGAACAAGACAGTAAAAACGAAACTTAAAAATAACACAGGATCAGTGAAGGCCTGACCTGGGTTTTGTTTATTACTTGTGTTCGTGATTTTGTTCCGTTTAACTATTTATTTTGCTTTGTGAGCAAGTGTTTTTTTTGTTCAAGCCTTTTATTTATTTTTGTTAGTTGCTAAATAAAAACGGCACAGCCTTTACCTGCAGTACTTCCCTGGTGTCAGTATTTTTCCTTCCTGCTTCTGCCTGACATCACCGCCCAGTCAACCTGTCACATACCCATATGGTGTTTCAGCTGCAGAATTGTAAAAATGAATCAGTTATAAGCACTTGCTTCTTCAACCGCAAGACCCGCAGTTTATGCGGCATATTGAAATCAATACAATATAGCCAACAATTTAGTCTGGGCTTCGTAATAAAATAAATGTCACTGTGAAATAACATATTATAATCCTGTTGAGTGCTTGAAACACTGATGAAAGTCATTCTACACATCATATATTATTATTATTGACACTACATTTCTCAGGCAGAATGACACTGCCACCCTGATTGTGACGGTGCAAATTTTTTTTTTAAATATGCGTATTCTAAGCCCTGCACAGATCAGTGATCATCGGGACTGATGCTAAACGAAAGCCAGAGACTGTTGCATTTTACAACGGAACGAAGTACAGTGTGGATATACTGGATCAAATGGCACGGCTGTATTCTGTCAAAGGTGGTACTCCAGGTGGCCTGTGTCTGTTTTTTATAATGTTTTGGACCTGGCAGTCATCAACGCTTTGGTTTTGTACAAGCAGTGCACCGGCAACACAATCACTCGGAGGGACATCATTTTGCAGCTAATCCTGGAGCTACGGCAGAAACATTTTGAAGAGACACGAAAGACGGCTGGCAAATTATTATTATTATTATTATTTATTTCTTAGCTGACGCCCTTATCCAGGGCGACTTACAATTGTTACAAGATATCACATTATTTTTACATAAAATTATCCATTTATACAGTTGGGTTTTTTTACTGGAGCAATCTAGGTAAAGTACCTTGCTCAAGGGTACAGCAGCAGTGTCCCCACCGGGGATTAAACCCACGACCCTCCGGTCAAGAGTCCAGAGCCCTAACCACTAATCCACACTGCTGCCCACAAATGCCCCTCAACCTTCAACCAGCACTGCGCCCACTGGCACACAGAATAAAATACAATGCCAGGTTTCTAAATGCAATAAAAACAGCATTTTTGATGTCTACGCCTGTTGTGAAAAGGCAAGTCTGTGGCAAATGCACTGGTACAGTTGAAAAACGTGTTTTCTGCAGATTGTACTTAGAAAGCTGTAATACAACTCTGAACAAACAGACAACCTTTGAACTCTGTTTCACTCAAAGCGCTTTCATGTTATGTTAGATTTGTTTTATGCTATTTTTATAACTAGTTATTTATGTTTTATAATTTTATGTGCATACAGCTTTCTACACCTGTTTACACAGAAGTTTATTTTGTAAAGTTTATTTTATTACAATTTTTCATGTTTATGCATATGTGCTCTTTTTGAAAAAAAAATAATATAAAAGATTAATTTTCAATGTAAATACAGTGTTTCTGCTCTGAAAATGTCATGTATGATGGTAGGTGTACATGAGTGGGGGGTGGGGGTAGGTGTGCATGAAGGGGTGGGGGGGTGGAGGTAGGTGTGCATGAAGGGGTGGGGGGGTGGAGGTAGGTGTGCATGAAGGGGTGGGGGGGTGGAGGTAGGTGTGCATGAAGGGGTGGGGGGGTGGAGGTAGGTGTGCATGAAGGGGTGGGGGGTGGAGGTAGGTGTGCATGAAGGGGTGGGGGGGTGGAGGTAGGTGTGCATGAAGGGGTGGGGGGGTGGAGGTAGGTGTGCATGAAGGGGTGGGGGTAGGTGTGCATGAAGGGGTGGGGGGGTGGGTTGTAGGTGTGCATGAAGGGGTGGGGGGGTGGGTTGTAGGTGTGCATGAAGGGGTGGGGGTAGGTGTGCATGAAGGGGTGGGGGGTGGGGGTAGGTGTGCATGAAGGGGTGGGGGTAGGTGTGCATGAAGGGGTGGGGGGGTGGGTTGTAGGTGTGCATGAAGGGGTGGGGGGGTGGGGGTAGGTGTGCATGAAGGGGTGGGTTGTAGGTGTGCATGAAGGGGTGGGGGTAGGTGTGCATGAAGGGGTGGGGGGGTGGGGGTAGGTGTGCATGAAGGGGTAGGGGGTGGAGGTAGGTGTGCATGAAGGGGTAGGGGGTGGAGGTAGGTGTGCATGAAGGGGTAGGGGGTGGAGGTAGGTGTGCATGAAGGGGTGGGGGGGTGGGGGTAGGTGTGCATGAAGGGGTGGGGGGGTGGGTTGTAGGTGTGCATGAAGGGGTAGGGGGTGGAGGTAGGTGTGCATGAAGGGGTAGGGGGTGGAGGTAGGTGTGCATGAAGGGGTAGGGGGGTGGAGGTAGGTGTGCATGAAGGGGTGGGGGGGTGGAGGTAGGTGTGCATGAAGGGGTGGGGGGTGGGTTGTAGGTGTGCATGAAGGGGTGGGGGGGTGGAGGTAGGTGTGCATGAAGGGGTGGGGGGTGGGGGTAGGTGTGCATGAAGGGGTGGGGGGGTGGGTTGTAGGTGTGCATGAAGGGGTGGGGGGGTGGGGGTAGGTGTGCATGAAGGGGTGGGGGGGTGGAGGTAGGTGTGCATGAAGGGGTGGGGGGTGGAGGTAGGTGTGCATGAAGGGGTGGGGGTAGGTGTGCATGAAGGGGTGGGGGGGTGGGTTGTAGGTGTGCATGAAGGGGTGGGGGGGTGGGTTGTAGGTGTGCATGAAGGGGTGGGGGTAGGTGTGCATGAAGGGGTGGGGGGTGGGGGTAGGTGTGCATGAAGGGGTGGGGGTAGGTGTGCATGAAGGGGTGGGGGGGTGGGTTGTAGGTGTGCATGAAGGGGTGGGGGTAGGTGTGCATGAAGGGGTGGGTTGTAGGTGTGCATGAAGGGGTGGGGGTAGGTGTGCATGAAGGGGTGGGGGGGTGGGGGTAGGTGTGCATGAAGGGGTAGGGGGTGGAGGTAGGTGTGCATGAAGGGGTAGGGGGTGGAGGTAGGTGTGCATGAAGGGGTAGGGGGTGGAGGTAGGTGTGCATGAAGGGGTGGGGGGGTGGGGGTAGGTGTGCATGAAGGGGTGGGGGGGTGGGTTGTAGGTGTGCATGAAGGGGTGGGGGGGTGGGTTGTAGGTGTGCATGAAGGGGTAGGGGGTGGAGGTAGGTGTGCATGAAGGGGTGGGGGGGTGGAGGTAGGTGTGCATGAAGGGGTAGGGGGGTGGAGGTAGGTGTGCATGAAGGGGTGGGGGGGTGGAGGTAGGTGTGCATGAAGGGGTGGGGGGTGGGTTGTAGGTGTGCATGAAGGGGTGGGGGGGTGGGTTGTAGGTGTGCATGAAGGGGTGGGGGGGTGGAGGTAGGTGTGCATGAAGGGGTGGGGGGTGGGGGTAGGTGTGCATGAAGGGGTGGGTTGTAGGTGTGCATGAAGGGGTGGGGGGGTGGGGGTAGGTGTGCATGAAGGGGTGGGGGGGTGGGGGTAGGTGTGCATGAAGGGGTGGGGGGGTGGGTTGTAGGTGTGCATGAAGGGGTGGGGGTAGGTGTGCATGAAGGGGTGGGGGGGTGGGGGTAGGTGTGCATGAAGGGGTGGGGGGTGGAGGTAGGTGTGCATGAAGGGGTGGGGGGGTGGAGGTAGGTGTGCATGAAGGGGTGGGGGTAGGTGTGCATGAAGGGGTGGGGGGGTGGAGGTAGGTGTGCATGAAGGGGTGGGGGGTGGGGGTAGGTGTGCATGAAGGGGTGGGGGGGTAGTGTGTGGTTGAGAGGAGTTGGAAGCAGCAGTGTGAGCAGGGGAGATAGAGAAACAGAAAGGGAGATAAAACAAACGGAGAGTTATTATTTTTTTGGGCGTGGGTCTTAGCCGATAGGGACCTTTAGAAGTTGTCATTAGGGCAATAAAATCCGAGTTGACTAAACTAACCTGTCTGACGTCAGTTCGCTTGAGAGGAAAAAGGAGACCACCGCTCGTTACAATATTAAAACGCCTCATTACCAGAGCTAATTGCATTAAAACATTATATATTAATAATAACATAACATCGGACAGTGAGTCACCGTGTATCTTATAAATAAGTAAATAAACTAATATAAAAAAAACTTCACCCTGTCGTCTCGTCTGTAATCTTCAAAATGGCGGATGTGCAGCAAGCAATTTTCTAAAATGTGGGTGGAGAGTTCAACTCACGTGACTGAAGACCGATCTCAGTATAGAGTATACGCGTCTCAGTATATAGTGTATGCATCTCAGAATAGCGTGTATGCGTCTCGGTATATAGTGTATGCATCTCAGTATATAGTGTATGCATCTCAGAATAGCGTGTATGCGTCTCGGTATATAGTGTATGCATCTCAGTATATAGTGTATGCATCTCAGAATAGCGTGTATGCGTCTCGGTATATAGTGTATGCATCTCAGTATATACTGTATGCATCTCAGTATAGAGTATACGCATCTCAGTATATAGTGTATGCATCTCAGTATAGCGTGTACGCGTCTCAGTATATAGTGTATGCATCTCAGTATAGCGTGTATGCGTCTCAGTATCGAGTGTGAGCATCTCAATATAGAGTGTATGCAAATATCACGGGGTGAATTATGTCCCTAACGGCGCCTCATAGGTTAAATTACTATATGCTTGTTGTGCATTTCTTTTTTTATTTCACTCTTATTGCGTTGGTGTCTTTTTTGGAAAACTTTGTAATATATTAGCTTCCACGACCACATGAGTCATAAATTACCGGTAATTTGGGACTCATTTCACACTAAAAGGGAATGTTTGGTATTGTTCTAGCTGTAGTTATGTCTTCGACCAGCTGGCGGAGCTGTCGTATCTTTTAACAATACATTTTTGCCTTCTTTTCTGTTTTGCTCAGTGCAACACTCTTTGTCTCGTTTAGGAAGATAATGAGGAAGTACAGTACAAAAAGAAATTGACGATTGGACCTAGGTTCGTTTTTTATATATATAAATAAATGTGTGTCACATTCATTTTCTGTACCTTCTTTGCATGTTGCCAAACAGTGAAAATGGACCACCTGAGCAAGAACTTCTTTAATAACAATTATTAATAATGCTAATAATAAAAAAAGACTGCTGTATTATCTTGTTCGTTTAGTTTACATCACGCGGTGCCTTTTGGATGTCTTTTTGAGTTTAGAAATTTAGAGTTGATACAGTTTACAAATACTATACTATAACATTTTTATGTACAGCAAAAAGGGGTACGCTACCCACGCCTTGAAGACATGCAACACCAAATAAGACGCTGTTTTCCTGGCATCTGATTAAATAAATAGTGTGGCTCTATGTGTGTACTACTGTTGACATAATGAAGCATTTTCTGTTGCAGGGTGTTGATGGCACATTCAAACCAGATCGGAATATATAGTTTTCACATTATTATATATATATATATATATATATATATATATATATATATATATATATATATCGAAAATATCTTATAAATATCGATTTTTAAAGGATACATTTGGTACACAGTTTTCTCTCAACACCATGCGTCATTTGCTGCGAGTGAAATTTGTGGTTTTTACAACTTTTTTCTTATAAAAACTATTCGTTTTACCCCAGTCTAGATTTTAAGTAAGCTGTGAAATGTGTTCTTTAGCACCTGCTAAAGAACACATTTGTTAGTGCATCAATTTAAAACATGTACAACATTGTCTGAACTAAATATAAAACACTTATGATAGTTGCTTTTGCTTTTTGTAGGTGACGGTGACCTAGGCTGATCATTACTAATAATGAATCCTAAACTGCTTTTGCTGGGCCTCCTGTACTTTGTGCAGGGAATGCCCTATGGTTTGCAGTCTTCTTTACTGCCCATCTATCTCAGAACAGCTGGACTTTCCTTTACTAAAATCAGCTTGACCAAAGCTCTTTACTTCCCTTGGATTCTGAAAGTACTCTGGGCTCCGTTTGTGGATCAGTTTGGCTCAAAGAAAAAATGGCTCCTTCTTAGCATGTCAGGACTGGCTCTAACCTGCTTAATCAGTGCCACCCTTTCCCCAGAAACCAACTTTGCACCTGTAGCACTGATTCTGCTCCTGATGAACTTCTGGGCTTCAGTTCAGGACATTGCTGTCGATGGTATTGCAGTCCAGCTCCTCAGAAGTGAAGAAGTGGGTTATGGAAACACAGTGCAAGTGGTGGGCTATAAGCTCGGCTCGGTCTTGGCTGGAGGTGGCCTTCTGGCAGTGATGGATGTGGTTGGATGGAGCTTCCTGTTTGTATTTCTAAGTGCCATTTACTGTACTGTTATACTGTATTCTTGGGGGAGCCCAGAGCTTAACATGCTCTCTAAAATCTGCAGCAATGAGCAGAAAACCAAGATATCCAGTTTAAATCCCTGGCGGATATTGCAAGAACTTCTCAGTGTGCCAGGGACTTTGTGGACTCTCATTTTTGTTCTTGTTTACAAACTTGGTAAGTATACCAAATGCATCACATGAAGAATAACACCTCATTTCCAACTGCTTTAAAATCCTTTATACAAAAGCTCTGTACATTAAGTAACACTTAAAGGGATAAAAGGCAAGGCTTTAAAACAGTTCTCATTCTCATTTACATAACAACATTACAATTCTCTTTGTCCATTTATTCTGTCACCATAGAATCACTCCCTTTGCAGAAGGTAGATTCCAACCTAAAGCCTACATATGTGCAGCGAAGCCCATTTGTGCTACCACAACTTAGTTTTATAGTAGCACTTTGTTTTCTCTTTCAATAAACTTCCTATGTTAGGGATAGCAACCTGAACCCACATAGTTTATACAATATACATCATGGAGTGCTCTAATGGGGTCCATTGGACTGTGACACAGGATGTGAACTGTATTGAGCCAAGTGAACAGTTAACAGCAAAACCATACAGGACTTGTGAGAATTTTTTGTTTTGTGACACTTGATGTTTTGACTGTGGTGTTTTGTTACACAGCAATCCAATGTAATATTCTGAAGAACATGACATATAATTCATAAAGAAATTGACTAGCAAAGTCATAGCATATTTTTTATGTAGTCTATAACTTTGTATGAGATTTGATTATAAACTAAAGTATAAATCAGTGTTCTGCTGAGGGTATGGACAGTGCCTTTCATTTGTGCAAAATAAATACATTATTAGACCCCTTGGGATAATCAGAAATTAGTAATGTTCAAAGAAAAATTCAATTAGCAGTTATAATTCCCTGGTAATTCATTCTTCTGGGTATTTAAATTTGAGTAATTATTTGCCAAATTAATGGAGTTGGTATCTCACCTGCACTACTTAGCATTAGTTTGGAGAACTACTGTAACTTGATAATACTGTACCTCCATGGTTTTAAACAATGTGCAAATAGTTGTGCCTTTGGCTGTATGTTGCAACTTTTTTGGTTCAAGAAATGGCAAATTGCAGTGTGTATGTAGGGACTTGAACAGGTAAAATTACATTTTTTTAAAGTTTATATTTTACAGTAGGGTGACAAGTGTTTTAGCTTTAACCTGGCAGAATTTCAACACAGAAAAGAGCTACTGGTTTTAATATGTTTCAGTTAAAAAGACAATTTATTGGGTCATTCCATCTGAATTGGACCTAAATTGTGGGGAGGAGTTTCCATCATCTGTGGTTGATGATACATCACAAGTAATTGAGAAAATGGTGCCAGGCAGGTGGTGTGTGCAGGCAAGAGAAAGTGTTTGAAGATAGTAAAAATGACCATTTTGATAAACCTTTTACTTATATTATCATATTATCCTTGTTGGGGATGGCCTAAACAAATAGGCCTAATGTTTTTATAAGTTTTAAGATGTTCCCAATTGCAGTGAGCAATGTCTCAGTTGTCTGCCCCCTAGATGATTGTAAAACAAGGTATTAAGTTAGTCCAGTGAATCTTTAGACCAACGACTGGTTCCACAGACTCCAACTGGCACTAATCTTAGACTACCTAATGTTACTTTAGGTAAGGTAGTCCAAGGTCCATGGAAGTTGGGATGTGTGAAACCAGTCATAAGTGTTGCACTAACTTGTTACTTATATACTGTAAGTAGAACCCATTGATGTTTATTTTCTGCAAACTAAACAAATAGATTTTTTTAAATTTAATAAAAGAATGAATAAAACATCATTCTGAACGTGGAAATCAAAAAAAGTACAATTACATCAATTTAGCTTTCTTCCATTGTAAATGCTGATACTTAAAAACTTGATCAAAAGTGTACAATTAATTTAAATAGATTTCATTGACTAGTACCAAATAAATTAAAAGCATCCTCAACAGTAACTTCATGACCATTGATTGCTGATGAAAACTAGTTGAAAGAAAATTATGCAAAATTAGTCTTGTATTTACCCAGTTTAATGTTAAGTGTATACTGGTCAAAAATGTTTTTTACTCAGTAATCCACATAAGAACTAATACAGTATGATTTTCAGGTTGAAGAAGTGGCAGATTCTTGATATGGGGTTGACTATCACAATTGTTTTTATAATTTAGGCATTGTGCAGTTATTTAACAGAAAAGGTTATGCTTGATTTGTCCTCTAGGTGTCGCTATTGTTGTTTCCGTGGTGTGTTTTGAACTTAAGGTGAGAAAGTCTTTCAAATTAAAAAGGTTCAAGGTTCACTGGATTTAGGATGGGAAACCTGCAAATCTGTAAATTTTATGGCAAGGTAGCTTCAGCGTCCCAGTCAACAAAAACAAAACCACAATAGATATAAGAGAAAAAAATGTAGCAAATCTTAGACTGAGCCATACTGAAGTGGTGAATTAATATAAAAATTCAGTTTTGCACCAGAAGGGGATTATATAAGGATTACATTGTCTTTGTGTCTGTCACATTTATATGTTAACGAGAAAATTGCCGTGCAGGTTCGCAGCGTCAGTGTGCTTTAAGACCTAGGATGCAGAAGTAATCTGATAAACCGCAATTACCACAACTCCAGACAGAACACTAAAAATAGTATACTGTAGTAATCTGTCTGGGGGACTACAGCACTTGGATTCATTAGTGAAAATATATGGAAGAATGTAGTGTAAGTTGCAAAAAGAGCCTTCTGTTTAGATCAAACAACCCCATACAGTTTAAAAACTTAACAAATTACAAAAATATAAACAACATTACAATTAACGTAAAACATTGAATGGATAAATCGTCAAGGCATAGGTTCATATTAGCCCCCATGTCAGATACAAACTCCAGTACTGTAATTAAAATCGGCAACTGTGGAGACGTGGGACGCCTATTCTGACCCCTGTGTATTGAAAGGTCATGATGTAGTCTGGTCAGTTTCCATGTCTGGATTGTGCACAGGGAGGCTACTTGTGAATGGGTGGGAAATAGTGATGGAGCGAGCTGTGGCAGCTGATCGTTTGCTGAGAACAGCACAGGTGGCTGAGATGGTTTTGGCGGCAGGCAGTCCTCACGGGACGCTGGGGCTTTCTTCAGCTCCTCCCCTCCCAGCAGGACACTCTTCAGAGAAGCAAATATTTCTAGAAGGAATGAAGTGGACTACAGGGAATTATAAATACATTAATAAATTAATAGATACCACATGGCAAGCAGTAAATATGGAATTTACTGGCACATTTCTCTTCTACTTTGTGTCAGTATGTTCTGTTAAAAACATACAATATTTCTGAAACTTGCATGTGGTATTCTGTATGTATGATTTACTGTATGTGTGCACACAGTTATCGAGGAGTATGGAAATTATGTAACACAGCTGACAGTGTTTTTGAAGAAACTGGTATTTGTAGTGTCAAGTGCTGTCAGTATTTTATATCATTATTGTAAGTGCAGATATATTATAAAATACATGCAAAGCAGTAGAAGAGGACCACTGGTGCAGTATGTGTGAATGGCAGAGCAGCAATCAGAAACATTTTTCTATTTTTTTAAAACGAAATAATCGTTATGGTTTTACACTTTGACACTGTTGTGCTAGCACTGCATTGTTCATTTTGTAGCTTGCACACTGAGGCAGCACATCTTGTCCTATGTATTAAATATATACAGCATACTATATATATATATATTGTGCCATATTTTATGGTAAAAAGACAGGTCTGTGGTCTTCATTTTGTGTCTTAGATGTGTCTTTGTTGACCTATGTCTGGATCAGAAGCATAGAGAGTTCATAGTCAATCATCCAGCTGGCACTAAATGCACTCATCCAGCAACAATAGACCTGTTTCCACAGCTCATCTGTGCACTCCAGTCTGATTTTGGTTGATTTCCAGTCTGATTTTGGTGTGGCTGCACGCACATGCTCAGATACAAGCAGCCACATGGAAAATTATGAGAAGGGACTGTCAATGTGTGGCATGTATAAGATATAGGGCCTATATGCATGTGTATGTGTGTTTTATATAATATGTGGATAAGTCGTATATTTGCATCTCAGACTATACAGGGAAAAAAGTCATAATTAAGTGATGTGACAACATGCCTATTTATGACTTTCCCCAACTATTTTTCTTGGAATTCTCTCTATGTCTTTTAAATTGCTGGCTGCCCATTTTGAAATTATCATGGTAGAAGCCAGAGAATCATTCATCAGAGAGTATAAAACTGCCTTCGATATAAACCTATGACATTGGTATTAGGGAGCTTGATTTCCATTTAGCTAACTTTGTATTTTGTATAAAAAATAAAAACAAGACGGGACTGGGAGAGGTATCTTTGGGAGTGTAGACAGCTATCGGTATTTTATTTCAACAGCACCACCTAGGGATGGGCCGGTGTCATAGGAAATTGGTACGTGAAAAAAAAAAGTAGATATCTTGCCTGCTATAGTAAAACTGCTCGCCCCTAACAGACCGTTCTATAACTGCTAACATATGTAACGGGGCGCCACGAGAAAGCGCTCTGCTTATTGAACGTGCCCCATGTTTTTAATGTGCTGCACCATGCCCCACTGCTTCAATATGCAGCATTACATTTGCAATGCATTTTTCTATGTTAGTAAGAGCTGTACAAACTGCTATTGTGATTAGGGTTGCGTAAATAGTAATACAGCAGGGTTGAGAAGCACTGCAGATGAAATGTTATTTTATTTCTGTTGCATGCATTTTTGTTTTAAATAGGCCTACATGGTAACAATAAGCTAATGTGATTGTCATACAATATGTGTAATACTTACTGAAAACAATTAATACGATTTCAATACTGATATATAGACTATATTTCAATAAATAATATCATTTCAACTCAACTGAGAAGGGGTCATACAAATTCCTGTTAAATTGTTATAAAAAGATAACACCTTTTAACATACATATAATGGCACATACAAATAAATCATGAGTTAAATGCATGACTAGTCACACATACAAAATAGTGCATTTCATAATTTGTACGATGAAAAATATACAGTTCCCGGCGTTTAAAAATGTAACTTCACCTTACCACCGCGTAAACAGGGTTGTAAGGTAAGGTTAACCACTATGATTAAATGATAATAGATAACAACACTACATTATTCTATTAATTAATTTAATGGTGTGTCATATTAAAAAGTGTTATTATTATTAAAGTAAAGTGATTTATGTCTAACATACATTAGCAAAATATTTTTCATGTAAAATGGGGACAGACTAAAACGAATGACAAAACGGAATGCCCATTGACTACAAGAGAAAAGAATGCCCATTGAATATAATGAAAAAAAGATGAATAAGGAATGAAAGCTTATATCTGAAAATCCCTAACTGAAATCTTAAAACTCCTAATACCGTTTCTTGACGGGAATGACGGAAACACCAAAAAAACAGTAAAATCATACATGTAAGGAATGACAGCTTGGATCAAACCGAAATCTTAAAACTCCTACAGGGGTGTGCAATTCGTATCGCCTGACGCCGGGACAAGTAGTGTTTATTTATTTGTTTATTTATTTATTTTACCTAGCTTCATTATGTTGCTAGAAAGACACTCTGTATATTTCTAGAGAGCCATGCAAGTTTCTGAAAACTGAATTGCAGAAGTCTAGCACCTGCACAAACATTTTAAAAGAAGTGTTTACATCCCACCGCTATCAATTCTGATTGGTTAGCTGTGGAAGAAGCTGATCTTCTATTGGTTACAAAGAAACCCAGAAATGGCTGTTTGAGAGCCTCTGGCAATGCACAGACTAATCTTTTAAACTTACGATATTATTTACGTTTTTTTGTAAATTAGCAAATAGGTGATATTGCTTTCTTAATACATGAACCTGACATTTAAATGCAGCAATCTAGTAAATTTAAACAAATAAATAAATAAATAAATAAAACCATAGTTGCTAATGTATTATTATTATTATTATTATTATTATTATTATTATTATTATTGTTATTGTTATTGTTATTATTATTATTATTATTATTATTATTATTATTTATTATTATTTATTTTTTAGCAGACGCCCTTATCCAGGACGACTTACAATTGTTACAAGATGTCACATTATTTTTTACATACAATTCCCCATTTATACAGTTGGGTTTTTACTGGAGCAGTCTAGGTAAAGTACCTTGCTCAAGGGTACAGCAGCAGTGTCCCCTACCTGGGGTTGAACTCACGACCCTCCAGTCAAGAGTCCAGAGCCCTAACCACTACTCCACACTGCTGCCCATGCGTGTACTTGTTGGGATGTTTAAAAAAACAAAACGTAAAATTTACTTTTAGAAGCATTTCAAGAGAAACACTTGCTGGCAAAAAATGTAATGTTTTATTTATTTTTATTTTAGTGTTGCTAACCTAGTTTGCTATTTACCATACTTACATATTTTTTACGCTATATTAAAAAAAATATATATATATACACTACCGGTCAAAAGTTTTAGAACACCTCCATTTTTCCAGTTTTTATTGAAATTTACGCAGTTTAATGTCTCAATGTACTCTGAAATTAAAGCATAGAACAAATAAACAATTGGAGATAAAAAAAGAAATCATGGAATCGTTTTGTTTAACAAAATGTAATCTAAATTTTTGACTCATCAAAGTAGCCACCTTTTGCAGATATAACAGCCGAACACACTCGTGGCATTCTTTCTACAATGGAAATCAAATATTGTTCGGAAAGTTCTTCCCAACACTGTTGCAGAAGTTCCCACAAATGTGTTGCACTTGTAGGTTGCTTTGCTTTCACCCTTCTGTCCAGTTCATCCCAAACCAGCTCGATGGGGTTTAAGTCTGGAGACTGTGCTGGCCATTCCATGATTTGAAGCCTACCGTCTTGTTCTTTTCTTCTAAGGTAGTTCTGACATAGCCTGGAGGTATGTTTTGGGTCATTATCTTGCTGTAGGATGAACCCCTGACCAACTAGGTGTATACCAGAGGGTATTGCATGGCGCTGCAAAATGCTGTGGTAGCAGTTTTGGTTCAGGGTGCAACTCACTCTGTTCAAGTCGCCGACTCTGGATCCAGCAAAAGAGCCCCAGACCATCACACTTCCTCCTCCATGTTTGACAGTTGGTGTCACACACCGAGGAACCATCCTTTCGCCTACTCGACGGCGTACAAAAACCCTGCGTGATGAACCGAAGATTTCAGATTTTGATTCATCGGTCCATAAGACCTTCTTCCAGTCTTCAGTAGTCCACTGGCGGTGCTTCATGGCCCAGGCAAGCCTCTTTTTCTTATTGTGCCATCTTAGCAATGGCTTTCTTACTGCCACTCGATCTGTCAAACCTGCAGCTCGAAGTCTTCTCTTCACAGTTGAAACTGAGACTTGCTTACTTTGACCAGTGTTGAGCTGTGCTTGAAGCTGTTGTCCTGTGAGCCGCCTATCACGCAAGCTGTTGACTCTCAGAAACTTGTCTTCTGATTCTGTTGTGGCTTTGGGTCTGCCAGACCTCTTCCTGTCAGTTTCCTCCAGTTTCCAAGTGCCTTTTGATGGTGTAGGAAACTGTACTCACTGACACCTTGGCTTTCTTTGCAATTTCTCTAAAGGAAAGACCTACACTTTTAAGGGTTATAATGGTCTGTCTGTCTTCCTTTGTTAATTGCCTTTTTCTCGCCATTATGAGAGCAATATACTACTTCCTGCGTACAATACTGTCCAAATAATGCTTACGAGGGTGTAGTAACACAGTCTGTTCTAACACTGCTTTTATACAGACAGAGGGTTTGTAAGTAATCAACAAAAGTTGTGACACCTGTAGGAATTGTTAGCATCAACTTTCAAGGCTTAATTTACTTCCATTGCTGCAGAACAGCTGTAAGTTGTTAACCCATTACTTGTTCCCTGAAAAAGGCCTTTTTGTATAACTCTGAAATGTACATTATTTTTCAGTTTTTGGTAACCTAAACTTTTTTTTTTTAACCTCTGGCAGTTTACCGCTTACCTTTGTACCATTTCAGGTTATTCACTGGCCTAGAACTGCTTAAATTTCAATAAAAACTAGAAAAATGGGGGTGTTCTAAAACATTTGACCGGTAGTGTATATAAAAGTAGCGATCTTGGGGGGAGTAATATCAGGATAGTGTAAATGGTGTGGTTGTGTGTGTGTGCAGGGGGTTGCATGGTGTGTGTGTGTGCATGAGTGCAGGGGTTGCTTTGTGTGTGGTTGTATGTGTGGGGGAATTGGGTTGCAGGAATGGCGTGAAAGATGTGGGGGCGGGGGCTGATTAAGGGGCAGGGGGAGCGAGGGGATATAGGGGATGTATGGAAAAGACCGGTAGAGTGGGGGAGACAAGAGTGACAGACAAGTGTGTGTTTGGGAGAGATAGAGAGAGAGCAGAAAAGGGTAGGGTAAAGAAAAACAAAGTACTAATAATCATTTTATTTTCATTTTCGACTCCCAGTTCCCGTCCCTTACTTTATGATTTTAGTTTATTGATTATTTGTATTAAAAATAAACGGCTTGAGCCTCCAGCTCCATGACAGCCTCATACCCCTTCTCCACTGGCACATCTGACCCGTGAGGGCTCGGTACGGTACAGGTACGGGTAGTTCTCCACTGGCTATTTGTTGAGCCGAGTGAGAACCAAACCATGAAACTCCAGCCTCACAAGACATATGAATCTCAGGGTTAAGGATTTTCGTCATTACGTTTCATCAGTCAGTACACTCCAGAAAGAAAAACAACAAACATGGCAGGCAGCAAGTGTGATGAGAGAAAAGTACAGCCTTGCATTGTTGAATTTGTAATCCTCTACAGCACTATTTTTAGTTTGTGGAGTACTACACGCTATTTACAAATTTGTTCGTTTGTTTATTATTATTGGGATTTTGTAAACCCCTTCGTTTCTCCAGATGCAAAGAGAAAAAAAAAACTAACAGCGTTAGCGCAGAATGCGGTTCAGGGTTCATTTGGGACTGTGTTAGTGTCTTATGACAGAGTGTAAGGACTGTTAATTTTACTTTTATTATACATTTTCAAAAGCTCAAAAAAATGTATAAAAAAATAAATCTCCCATTATTAAATGTCTTTCAAAATTAAATAGCTTAAAATTATATTAACATCTTATTTACTGTACCTTTTATATATATTTTTAAAATGTTTTCCAGTCATTCTGTTGCGCCACAGCTGAGTTTTAGTATCCATGCATTATTATTTATGACTCGCCGTTTTACGGTGACAGAAATTTAAAAAAAAAACGTAATACAGGAAAAGTCACATAAAAAAACATGGTACAAACAGAAGTTAAAAAATTGGAAAGGCATGTTTAAAAAACTATGTTTTGAGACAGCTTTTAAAAATATTTAAAGGCTCAGATTCCCTGATTCACTTTTGGTAGAGCAGTACACGTACTTCCTTTAAATTCATTGGCTCTTATTTTATTTCTAAAGAACTGATTGGCCCAAATTTGTACTTGTAGTAAAAATAGTATGTGTAGTTAACAAAATAGAACGCGTAGTGTATCACAGTACTACGCATAGTAATTTATTTGAAACGTGTACTAAACAGCACACGTTTTTGACCCAGATGGCCTTCCATAGGATGCTCCACCACAGCGCCTGAAGTAAATTATGGTCCTCCGCTGAACGTTTGAGCCAATGTTTGGCTCCAACAGTGGAGCCTCTGTTGGAAAAAAAACAAATAAAAAAACAAACATCTTGCTCAACTGTTAAATCACGATTCAATTTACGTGCAATGCACTCTGGGAATGTAGTTTATTCGTGTCCATTGCCCATTGCAACAACTCACTAAAAACTACAACTAAAACTATCCCTACTACAAATTCTGTCTTTCATCGATACAGCTGCAGGCGCTCATTTGAAAACCTTCTGTGCAGAATGAAGAAAATAACACATTACTTTCAGTCAGGAGAGACTTCCAAAAATAGTGAGGAAATTCCAAAACTGAAGATGTTTTGGAAGATAGTGGAGAGGGTATTTATTATTATTATTATTATTTATTTCTTAGCAGACGTCCTTATCCAGGGCGACTTACAATTGCTTATTATAGTTGTACTCGTTGTATGTTACTTAAATTTACTAGCAAATGTGTTCCAAACTGCACTGAAAGGAAAGTATATTATAAATTTGTTTAGGTGAGGTGAGGTCACCATTTGTGTATCTTGAAGAATTTAGTGAACCCGTAAAGCTACAAGGCTAGATCCACTCCTGTTAATCACTAATTAATTGATTGTGTTCATTGTTAAATAAAACCAAAATCCTGCAAGTTATATTCAACTTTTTTGTGTGTGTTTTGTGTGACGGATGGGGCAAGTAGATTTTTAAGAAGGACAAGTAGTTTTTTTCTAGCATTTTGTCCCTTGGACAAGTTTGTTTTTTTAAATTGCACACCCCTTTTTTAAATTGCCTTAATACTGTTTTTGACAAATAAACTTATGTACGAACTAAAAGTGGAATGACAGATTAAAATGCATAACATGCAGTGTATTGAGTATTTTAAATTGTAATGATACATTATTTAACAAATAAATAATAGTTATGGTTATGTGTAGTCTAACAGTGTTAGGAAGTAAACTTTATTCATTTAATGATATAATAATAAATGTTTATTTATTGAAAAATGGTTAGTGAGAAATATATTAGAAATAGTGAGTATGTATATTATTATTATTATTATTATTATTTGTTTATTTAGCAGACGCCTTTATCCAAGGCGACTTACAGAGACTAGGGTGTGTGAACTATGCATCAGCTGCAGAGTCACTTACAATTACGTCTCACCCGAAAGACGGAGCACAAGGAGTTTAAGTGACTTGCTCAGGGTCACACAATGAGTCAGTGGCTGAGGTGGGATTTGAACCGGGGACCGGTTATATATATATCCTGAGAGATAGAGAGATTATTGTAGAAAACAACATTTAGCAAGAAGTATACATGTCATGTAAAGAAATATGAAACGTGCACTTATTTTTTATTAAATGAAATATATGACAATACTTTTTTTGCATGCTTATTAAGGACTTCATCATGAAGGAATGCAGAAGTATCAGAAAGATGATTTCTCACACATGTTTACACACTGGCATTTTTTTGCATACAATAAAATAAGAACGAAGAGAACAGTAATAAAGAGATGTACAGCCTTCCATTAATTAATTCAACTTGTTTTTCATTAGCCTTGCATACTTATGAATATTAAATTGTCCGTCCATAACTGTTACTATACAGTAATTGTCTTTATTCAAACATAAAGCAAGAAAAAAAACAAAAACAAACATCACACCAGTCATTTAAATCACACACTATATTACAGTTTTTTTTAATCGCTTTGGTACTATTTTCACAAGTATGTGGTACATTTTCACAACTCTTAGTACAAAACTCCAAACTGGTCACACTTGTAACGCAGCCAGTCTTTCATTCAAAACCTGTCATTGTGCATTCATTTGGATTGTAAACATCTCTTACCACACAACCACTGATTCAAAATATAGGTTTATTTTGAAATGTAATGAGAACGTTGGTTTAATCACCAAAACACAACATAATATCTTTTCAATTTAGTCATTTTAACTACCAGTTAATCCAATAGCAAACAATGCAAGATATGTGTTTCAAATCGCCTTTAGAAGTGCTGAAAGTAATATGCTACAGTACTGTAAATTACAGTAGATTACACAGTTTTCCCATTAGGCAATACACTTACATTACCCAACAAAATTGACAGAAAATCTATAATTTCCATAATATCTGTCCAATGTGTAATCAAAGGTGTGATCAATGAAGACATCCTCTACAATCATTCATGTAAAAAAAAAATATATATATTTTTCAGATATAATTGCAACATAGGTGTACTGTCTGTAATCAAATGTAAGAAATTAAATGAAACAAATTAAATGAATGAAAATAAAACATAATGTTTAGCATGCATTCATTTGCATCAAGCCTGTCTTGAGCATTTGGCCATAAATTCTCATCCACATCACAGTGAATGACCTCGTTGTTCATGCACCGCGGGAAAAACCTTTTGGTATGGCGAATCCAAACTAGACATTTGTCTGCATTGATGTCATCGCATGCCTCATCCATGGCCAGAAGGAGGGTGGCACGCTCATGGGGATGGCGATCATACACCTTCCACCTCCATGCTGAAAAAAATTCCTCAATAGGGTTGAGGAAAGGAGAGTATGGGGGCAGGTATAGGGTCACGAATCGGGGATGGGCCCGAAACCATGCCTGAACCACCTCTGCATGGTGGAACCTGGCATTGTCCCACACAATGACATAGGTGACCCCTTCACCTTGACAGGCCTGCTCAATTTCATTGAGAAACACAATGAGGTATGCAGCGTTGTAGGAGCCAAGTAATGGCCTACGTCCTACCACACCATCTTCAGAGATAGCTGCGCACATGGAGATGTTTCCCCCACGTTGTCCAGGCACTTGGACGGTCGCCCGTTGGCCGATGAGGTTCTGCCCACGGCGCCGAGTTTTGGCCAGGTTGAAGCCTGCTTCATCAACAAAGATATACTTGTGATGGTTCACAGCAGCATCAAGCACCATCTCCCTCTAAAAACATATTTTGGTTAGTTCTTTTTACAGTATAGTTCCAATATGATATTGTGAAGTAGCACGTGCATCAAATAGTAACAGTAATACAGTATATAGTGCTGTACCTGAACATACTCGGCCCGCAGTTGTTTCACCCGGTCGTTGTTTCTCTCAAAAGGCACCAGGTAAATGTGTTTCATAGATACCTGGTGCCTCTTCAAAAGGCGGCCATTTGTTGGTATGCTGATGGATGCCACATTGGCAAAGGTGTCATCGTTCTCCTCAATGGCCTGCTTTATTTTGGACAGCCGTATGTCATTCCTGGCCCTCACCATTTCCACCACTGCCCACTCCTCCTGGTCGGTCAGCACACGGCCACCACCATGGGGTCTTCTGTCAATTCTGAGGGTAGAACAGATTATACTGTCAATAGATCATACTGCAAGAACACTGTAACATGTTTTGTGAATTTACATGCATTACAATATGTCATTTACTGTAAATGTAAGCATAGTGTATATCCTGCAGATTTACCGGTTTTCTTGGTGAAATGTTCTCATGATCGAATTGACAGTTGATCTTTTCAGATTGGGGTGAACTAATCTGGCAGCCTCTGCCATGGTAAGGCCTCTGTTTACCACATGGTCAACGACGATGGCCCGGACTTCATTAGACACAACAGTTCCCTGCCGTCTGCCTCCCTCTCTCTGATGTCCACCTCTTTGACGGGGCCCATGCCCACCTCTTTGACCTCTTTGATGAGGCCCATGCCCACCTCTCTGACGGGCCCCTTGTCCACGAGCTCTTTGATTTCTTGCTGTCTATCCTGCTCCATGTTGAAAGAAATTGCAAGTGTTCACACACACCCTTTTATATGGTGACCAATTGTGGTTACCACTATGTGAAATCAATTAGCAATAACGAGTAGTCATTGTGTATGGTTATCATGTATCATACATGTAATTTTGATGTTTATACTTTACAAACACACATTTTATTTCTGTAGTTCTCAAAATCCATATATAGTAGACAAACCAGTTTAAAATCTATAGGTTTACCAAACGGTTAAGTGATTAACCATTAAGAGCAGTTGGATTAAGTGATGGTCAAACGTATTTAAACAAATGAGAAGAGAATCATATGAAAAGTATCGAGCATTGCATTGTGAAAGGCAATTACTTTATATGAAAGGTATTTCTAGATGAAACACTGATTAGGTTTGGTGAAAAAGCTCTGTGTGATTTTGTGTGTTTTACCTAGTCAATTGAAAATGTGCTTAAAGTTTAGAAAAAACAGCCTTTTTGATGATCTGTTTTGAGTTTTGTACTAAGAGTTGTGAAATTTTACCACATACTTGTGAAAATAGTACCAAAGCGATTAAAAAAAACTGTAAAATCATTATAACATTTTTTATTCACAGATCAAAGAGTAGAAAATACATTTCACTTAAGCTGATCACTTAGTGGTATTTTCCATGAATAGCATCCCACTTTATATTTGGTGCATGTTTATGGGTTTACAGTTAGTAAACCACCGGAGCAAAATAAACAAAATTGTGTCTTTTAATACTCCATATACGTTCAACCAAGATAAGGATCTGTCTGTGGAACGAGTGTATTACATTCTTACCACAATAGATTTTAATGGTAGAATCATAAATCTCCCTCCTGTGCAACCAAAGGGAGGAGAAGTGTATGTATTGTTCAGCATCCTCTAGCACTGAGAATGCACTCGATGTCTGTTTTGACCAGTATAGAATGCACAAGTTGTGTTGAAACAGTATTATTATCTAAAGAAAAACACAGTTAAAAGGAAAATATTCAATTTCTGGTTTACACCATCATATCTACTGCTTACAAGAGTCACAAATCAGACAAATGTGTGTCATACATTACTTTGGTAATGAGGCTTTGTATGAACCATCGCCTACCATGAAGTCTACCCCGACACATAGTAAGGAGGCAGCAGAATCAGAGGGACCCTGTTAATATATATCAAAAAGCACTCGGTACGCAGTCGAAAACTGGCTCTGACAACCACACAGCTGTGGATCGCACACGAAACTTGAAGCAAGTGAAAAATGTTATTTACCAAGAAACAAAAAACAACGCATTTCCAATGAGGACATCTTCAGCTTGTATGAATTAGCAGTGCATTTGAAAGACTATGTGTGGAACATAACCCTCTACCCAGATCTTCTAGTTTAATTTGGCCATCTTGCTCTCATAAGTGAGGCACGAGCCCTGGTTGACATGTACAACGATGATCTTTCTCTTCCACAGCTGATGTCATAGGATACCACATATGCCTTAATACTGTTTTTGACTTATGTAATAAACTTATGTACAAACTGATCTCCTACTGATCACCCTTTGTAATTTGTAATTTGTAATTTGACTGTGATTGGGGAGCCAGTGTTTCCTGTTGCATTCTTTTTGCAGGAAAGAAGAAAGTTATCATCAAGACTTTCAGAAGCATATTTTGTAGCAGCTGAATGGTGACAAAATACATGCCGTTCCTTTTGTTACCGACAAAGAAAGAGCAGTTATGGAAACAATTCAGCAAGATTATCCTAAACTCCAGCACGTCTTCTGCTCCAGTCATATATGTCAGACGTAGATAATTGGATCAAACAGCACAGGGGTTTAATGACACAAAAGTTTTAAAAGATCACTTAAAGCAACTCATCAATAGCTCTTCATTGGCCTGTTTTCAAGAGCTGTATGACAATTTGTCTGGAATGGAGCATTCCATTTCAACAGTATTTTGACCGACATCAAGGATCCCATAGCACAGCATGCTGCAAAATGTGTTAATGAGAAGTTTGCTGCCTTCCAGAACATAGCTGCTACAAACCATTGAAAGACCATTTAAAGATTTAAAGAGACAATGTCACAAAGTGTTTATGTTCCAAAAGACATCATTCCACCCCGATCATTGCCAAGATATTAATGGATGAAAATCGTGGAAACAAAGTTGAAACAATAACTGTAGCGGCATAATACACTCAGCTGCTATGATACACTCAGGAGTGTTAAATATGTGACTTCCACTGCATTTGTTACACTACTTTTTCAATGTAGAAAACACATTGTTAGATTGTGGAAAAGAAAGTTGTCCAGACTGCATGAATGTATTCTCTTTTTTTTTTGTTTGGGGGGTGGGGAGTCATGATAAATATTTAAAGAAAATGAATCTTTCTAGGTGAACAAGGTGCCACAAGCATGTTCCCTCTGTTCCTGCTGGATAATGGCATGTCTGCCACGGAGCTAGGCCTCTGGAATGGAATGGTGGCAATGGGATTTTCTATCATAGGTTCCTCCATTGGTGGTATACTACTGTCCATTTACGGGTAAGTATGTATAAACGTTAATTTAAAATGATAATTAAACATATTTTTTAGTACTAATAAATGTGTATGGGTTCAACAACAAACTTGAAATCTATCTAGAAATTGATACGCAAATGTCATTCCTGTAATGACCGTTGACCCTACATCTTATTTACTGTGTTAAGGTAAGGGTTTTTTTTTATTTTTTTTTTTAATTTTTTTATTGTCCAGCCTCAGTAAGTTCCTAAACCACCTTCTTATCTAATGCAGAAGTTTTTCCTGATGCCACAATCTAATTGTCAACACCTGTTCTGTAATGCCCTCTATAATTATGTTGACAATTATATTAAGCAATTTTAAGATGGTGTCTGTTTAGAGTAAGCATGCTTCAGCCCTATGGGTAGGGCTTGAAGTTTTAGTTTTTAACCAATAATAATCAATAATTCACTACTCTCTACATAATGAAAATGCCTTTTAGAAGGTGGGCAGTGTGCAAAGACATTTGCTTAGCATTACGGTTTTATTCAGTGATGGACCGAAAAAGTTATTGCAAATATGAAACTGTTGTACAGTTATGCTTTTATTAACTCTTTCAGATGATATGGTTTCAATATGAATATTTCTATTAATGTATATTAATGTTTCTTGTGTACAACGGCAACCTAATTATTACTATCATAGCTACATAAATATCAAACCTTAATCAGAGTACCATGATGAATGTTTAATCCTAGAAAAAAAAATGTAATAACTTCTTGTAGCCGAGGTAATGGGCGTAAAATGAAATCTGTTACTTCTCACAATTCTTCTATTCAAAATGCATCCAGAGTTCTACTTTGCCGTATGTTCTGAACTGAACAAAAGATACAAAAATGAAAAATTCAAGCCCCACATGGGTCATGTCAGATTTGTGATTAATCGGTAAATCAAGCTTTTACCATAAAAATCGTTGTATAGGTCGTACTGGCGTAAAAGTCAGTACCCCCTTTTTGAGACTTCAATTTTAGGAAAACCTTTTTTTCCTACATGCTCAACACCGATAAAGGAAAATACAAAGGTTATTTCGAAATAACAGTTGTTTGCAATATTTTATTCTGTTCATTTTTTACAGTATTGTTTTTCATTTTTAGTTAAACTACTAGAAAGTATTCAGTTTTTCAAAATATAGAGATAATACTACTACAATACTGTAAATTCCAATAATAACAGTGTAAACCACACGGTTCTTGAAACTAATTAACGGAGTGTAAAATCAAGTTATACATCCTACATCACATCTGTATTAACCTATTTTATTTGAGCTTATCGAGTATCCAAACGCTTCAAGAACATATCTTCTTTGTTTTACTGAACAGTTGCAGCTGCATTGGCTTTTACAAATTTGTTGTATTAATTCAAATTTAAAAGAATTATTAAACAGGGCTGCTTGCATCAATTAAAAAAGCTAAAAAAAGAAATAAAAAAGAAATAAACAGCGCATCATCTAATAACCAGTAAACAGAACATCTTAGTGTTGCATACGGTGCAGTACAATTGCATTCAATTTCCAGCTGTACAAAATACATTAATTTTGGTTTGTTATTCAGAACTGTAACCATACACAAGTGTACCACTGTGTTGCATTGATTTAGAACAAGTTACAGTATGTATTAAAATCATTAAAAGTACATCCATTCATGACCTGAATGCTGTAGATCCTGAAAAAATAATTGGGTTGTTGACAATTAAGTTTATGTGAGCCATACTCGTGGCTATAGTATACCCATAGTGGCACTGGTACAGTAATTTAATATGAGACACACTGGTGCGTACGTCGCAACGGTGTATTAGTCACTCCCCCTTTTTAGTGGCCCTGCAAAAAAAAACCTTGAAAATCAACTCAATTGTTTTGCGGTAGTTTGATGAAAAGAAAACAAAGGAAATCTATTAAAATAAAACATACTGTACTGTATCCCTGAGTAATACTGTAAGAGATCCCCATCAAGTAAGGTGTAATACCTGCAATATAGATTTCTCCACAACTCATTCATGCTGCATGAAAGGTTGCTGTGTTGCTTTAGCTCTGCCAAGCTGATGTGACAGTGTCTGGGGATCCAAGATTGCTAGCTGTTATTCAGGCACTGAAAACCGTGACTTCAAATCCATGTATTATTTCTGCCCAATGAGGTTTTTGTTTTATTCATTGCACCATCTCCACTGTATTAAGAATATTAAATTGTCCATCCATAACTGTTACTAGCCAGTAATTTTCTGTATAAGTCTGGATTTAGTGATGTAAACAGGTGTAGCAACACATGGGAACATGCAACACAATAAACTAAAAAGGTCCTTATGTACCCTTTAATCTAAATATATTGCAGAGAATGACTATGAAAAGCAAATAAGGTTGTGAATTAAATCGGATTCAATGGAAGGCCTCCCCAGCATAGCAATTTTACATGGTAATACTTACTTTTCCTGTACTATGGTAAAATGGCAGGCAGTCAAGCCGGGTCAGCGGCAGGAGTAGTAAACACACAGAGGCAGTAACTGCAGTTCAGCGCCTTGGCACAGTTTTATTTACACATTTATAAAGATAGACCACAGGCCCTTTAAGAAAACAAACAAAAAAAAAGCCTAACTCCACCTAGGAGTGCTAACTAAACTTTGCAAGTCCTTAAACTACACACAGGACAGTTAAGCCGTTTACCAGTGACCAAAACACACCATGTATTGTTAAGGTTTGACAGGGCCGTCACTGAACACTCACCGACAAACATCCCCTTGTTCCCTTTTTATCGGGTGTGACCAGGGGTAATTGACAATCAATCATTCAATTACCACCTGGCCACATTCCACACTTTTCAGTCAACAATCAAACAATTAAACACCTAAACAATCCCCCAAACCAATTGACTTATAAAACACCCCAATTAAACATACAATTACACAATGTAACATGGCTGTGCAAAGGCAGCCACACAGCACACATGTCTTAATGTGCACACCCTCCCCCTACTCTGCCACACTATATATCTACAATGATTTTCTTCTACAAGAACAGAATGCTACCCTACTTGTGGTTACATGCACTTTGGACCATCCAGTTTCTTACTGGTACTAATTTTCCACTTGTGTTCTAGTGTTTTTATATGACTCTATTGTTGTGTTCAGGCAAGCATGTAATACTGTGTTAAGCCTTGTGAGATTCAAAGGTAGTACTGTGGTCCTTTTAAGAAATAGACTGATATATAGTCTTAGGGTCATAGTTGAAGCAAGTATCAACTCAAAGGAACAAACAAAGAGGAATAAAGGAATTTCAGCAGGAAAATCAGCAAAAACAATCATGTATCTGCTCCTTTCTCTAATGAAGTTGTTTCTTGCTCGTTCTATACCATCACAATGATTTTATTCCTCTCAGAAAATGTGCCTTTGCTTTAAAATATGGCCCTGTGGCAGGGCAAAAACCTACTGTGTAAATAGTGTATGTGTGTGTGTGTGGTTTTAGTGTTGGCTTTTTATAAAGTTTGATTATTTTGAATCTGTGGCAGGGATGGGATTAATTCAATCCCTGCCAGAATCCATGTGTGGAATGTGGCTGGGTCTTGACTGAGTAATTGATGGTCAATCAAGCCCCAGCCACATGTTATGAAAGGGGAGCCAGACCCTTTGTTTGGGAGAGGAGTTTGGAAGGAGTGGAATGTGCAAGTCCAGTGAAGGCATGGAGCAGCCTGGACAAGCAGATGCAGTCATTTGTAGGAAAGCAACTATTGTTTTGTTTACCCTTTTATTTTGGCCCCTGTGACTTTGTTTCTTTGTTTTATTTATTCTTTGTTTTAAGTAAACGTGCGTAACAGTGGTTTCAATGCAGCTTTCCTGACTCTGACCCTGTTCACTCTACTGTGGTGGTCCAGGGCCGCTGCATATTTAGGTCTGTAACCCCGTTCACATTTGCAGTTCAAGGCGCTTTTACACGTTCATATATGTGACTGAAAAGCAGGCCTAATTTTTTTTTTTTTTTTTTTTTAATGGAACGATAGCCTGCACTCAGAATGGAAGAGCTACTGGGATATACAGTAATCCTTGATTTGTAGTATTTGTACCCCTTCTCTTGGAAGATTACCGAACATATGGCTATAACGAAACCCTCATTATAACAAAATCTTCAAACCCCTTCACTGCTAGTGGGCATACGGTGTATGCCCTAAATATTTTCTCATAAAGTGCTAGGGGGCATACGGTGTACATCCTAAAATAAATCTCACTGTAGCGCCGGCTGTGAGCATCCGATCATTTCCATTTTTTTTACTGAGTGTGTAGAAGGGTTTAAGTGAATGGTGTATCAGTCATGTCATTTAAAAAGTGCATGATTGACATGTAAACTGCCCTGTATATGATTTCTACATGTTATTCAATGTTGAATGCGGAAGTCAAACAAGCAAACAAAAAGGTCTGTATTATGTTTTCTATAGTGCTTTGATTGGTGCAACTTTTGATGGAAACATTTAGGGGATCTAAGGACCTATTCTTAGCAAACTTAATCTTACTTTCAATAGTTATTTTCAGAACTGATTGATCGCTATTGATTACTGTATGCTGTCTCTGTTGTACCATGGCATATGCGGTAGTAACTCAGTGCTTGGGCACGCTGTGTTTGACCAATTGCTTCTGACATTTTAGGTTGTGTGGGAGGGTTTAGTCTCTGAAAACACGTAAATGGTGGATTGATCGCATCAATCAAACGGTGAATGACTGATGCTTAAACTGGCCTATATGATTTCTCTGTGTTGTTCAGTCTGGAATCCAGTAAGTCAAATAAACAAACTGAAGAGTTTTATATTTCCGATCGTGGTTTGATTTGAGCATATCCTGATGGCTACAACATTTAGCAGACCCACAGGAGATATTTTGTCAAATTTTATTTTATTTTCAACAGTTATTTTCAGAACTAATCAATCATTATTGATTGCTGTATACTGTCCCAGGCTATGCTGCACCATCCGCAGTAATAATAGTATTATAAAATATGTTGGTAACCTGTGTGTAATCGCTTACATGTGTAGGGGGATTTAGTCTTTCAAAATTATATTTTGAATTTAGTTTTTGTCTACATTTAAAATATGTATAGTTTGCATATTGACCCGATGATGTTCTGTTTTAAATGTTTATTATTATTATTTATTAATACAATTGTTGACGCAGCCATGACAGAAACATACTAACTCCTATTTTTTTTTTTCTCCATAGATAGTTAACATATTAGCAATGCAAGACACATGCAATTTGTCTAATTTGTATTTCTTGCTCTTATTGTATGACTTGTATTGTAACACTTGAATGTATTTGTATTTGCTTGCGATTGTAAGTCGCCCTGGATAAGGGCGTCTGCTAAGAAATAATTAATAATAATAATAATAATTACCATATCAGGAAATTACATTTTTAGGGCTTAAAGTGGCAAAGAAATTGTAATTTTTCATTTGTTTCCCCATTTAAGCTGCAATATCTCAATCAGTTGAGTAGATATGCCCAAGTAAATTATAATAATGAAAAGTTAAGATTGTGCTGAAAAAAACAATATAAAGGTTTCCTTAGCAGCGAAGGGGTTAATTAAGGGAAGCGTCCTAATCTAAATACAGCAATACACCGTCAACAACATGCACGATACATAATAAACTACTGTTCTATCGCCAGTAGAATAACATCAACAATAATAATCACAATAACACTGTTATTGTAATACAAATAATACAAATTGTTACACTCAAATTCTAAGCAAGTTACAAGCTTACCAGTGCTGTTGTTTACGTTTTCTTTCGTTCAATTTGTGTTTAGCGCTTCCCATGTGTAATACAATGGTCTGCCTAGCAGTGTAATCTCCAGCCTTGCTGCATGAAGTACAAAACAGCACATTACCATCAACGTGAAATTAGTCCTTGCCAAACTCGTCGATCCGATCTTTAGGGGTGATTTTTATTGTTTTCAGCATCTTTGAACAGTTCTGGACGTTGACTGAAGTAAACTGAAGCCTCATTCAACACTGAACTTGAATACCGGAAGCAGTTTTATTTGACAGGTATGGTTACGTAAATTTAAAGTAAAGTTCTCTCTCTCTCTCTCTCTCTCTCTCTCTCTCTCTCTCTCTCTCTCTCTCTCATTATATATATATATATATATATATATATATATATATATATATATATATATATATATATATATATATAATGTGTACTGATTTGGTTATTGTCAAACAAACAAAAAAGCCTTGCGGCTTGTTTTTTGCCGGTCCCCAAATGTAAAACAAAAAAAAATCTTTGACATCATAGAAAATCTACGTTTTTCCGTTATCATAGAAAATCTGCATTATTCCATAGCAAACTGATTCCTATGATTCCTGCTACTGAGCTACATAATTAAATTGGTAATGTGATACATAAAGGTGGCCCTAAGTCTGCTTTGTGTTCATGTATATGTAAAGTCTGGCCCTGGTCCCAGATTGCAGGCCCTGGGCCACATCGAAATGGTGGCCTAAATCTAAGCCGGCCCTGGGCTGCCATTTCTTTTTTGGAGCGTTCACATATGAGAAAAGGCAGCCCTTAAATCGCAAGTGTGAATGGAGTCTCTGTCTCATTTCTGAAGGTATCCTGCCATAGGCCCATAGTGAGAAGTCCTAAAATGTTAACCACGCATATATTAAAAATGACAGGCCATAGAAAGTTTGCATTCTCTGGCAAAATGGTACTACCACAAATAACCTGGTTTCACCTTTTAATAAACAAGGTTAATACTCCTTGATGAACTTCAGGGGTTATACTGTAGTTACAATAACAATAGCAGTAAATAATAACATTTGTACTGTCCCTATAAGATCCCAATATTTATTGTATTTGTTTATTTAAAATAAACTTGCATAGCCCTGAATGAGGTAACTTACTTTTGTTGCCAAAGAAAAAATATGTTTACATTAACAAGCAGTGACATGTCTGGGCCTCCTGACTTGAAGGAATATTGTTTTGATTTGCAATACATACATGCTGTATTTAAAAGCTTTACTTCCAATTAGTACCAATATATTTTCATAACATAATTAACTTAGTTAACACACTTTTAATGAGTTCTGTTTTGTTTCATAGACATTCCGTGCCAATTTGGCTATGCTTCTTGCTTGAGCTTATTAACTCGTCCGAGGTATAAGGTTTGTTTAGAGTGAGTGTTTTTTTTGTTGTTTTTTGCACGGAAATGTGACACGACAGAGCAAATCTAAAAGAAGAAATCAGAATGGAGTCTACTGAGGTGACAAACACTGTTTCTGAGAAAAAAGAAATGCGTCAAACATCTTGATTTTGTAGATATGTGCAAAATTTGTAAAATATCATCTAAATATGTTTAACTGAAAAGTAACAATATGGGGAATTGGGGTGGGTTAGATATCTAAACTATTGATTGCAACAAGAATACAGGCATGTGGTCAGTTTTGACACTGAAGTTACATGAAACTAAAACATACTTAAATCCTACAAGCATGGAACAAGAAGGTGAAGTGGTTGTATTTAAGTAATAATTTACAGAAAATCTGTCCATTCCTAGTAGTTAATGGCTGCTTTGTTCATCTTGTGGCATTAACAGTAGACAAAAAGGTAATTAACCACAGTACTATACCGGCAATGGATTGATTTTAATGAGGATTCTTACTATTATCATCTGAGAATAACTGTATTTTAATAAGTGTAGATCAATAATTAATCTTGCCTCTGGAAACTTTTTTCCCCATACTGTGTATTGCTGTGATCAGTGCTGCTGCAGGAAGACTACACAGCCTTAAAAAATGTATTTTACAGTCAACATTCTTTTGAAAAAAAATGGCAACATTTCTGACAGTTGAATATAGATGAGGCTTTATAACAAAATGCAATGTAAGAATGTTTGTTAATTGGGCACTGTGTTTTCCCAAGAGCGACTGAATGATTTACAGTATAAAATACTGTAGCATTGCGTGGAAATGAAGCAGGCTCACACAGGTTTTGCAGGTTCTAGAATGCAGTGCTTTATTAAGCCGTGACTCTACACTTCACAGGTGAAGCGTGCTGCTTTACCAGCCAGTGGTACAGCATAGTGCTACTCAGACTGTGCCAAAATAACAAACTTGTAGGACTCGTGTCTCATTTTTCGTGACTCAGACTTGAGTCACGGCTGCAAAAGACTCAGACTCGACCTTGTGTGAATCGGACCCGGACTCGGACTCGAACATTTGGGGTCTGTGACTCAGAGATATTAACGACGAGTCCTCTTTTTATTTTTTATTACACAAATAATATTACAGTTACTAGGAAACCTGTGCACAATAAAAGCCCACCCAACAAAACTACAAGAGTAATGGAGACGAATATAATATTAGTGGGTACACACTGTATAGGAAGGACAGGCAGGACAAAAGAGGCGGAGGGGTAGCACTATACATCAATAATAGTCTTGAAGCCCAGGTGTTAAATCTGGAAGAAAAAAAAAACATGCAGAATCAATATTCAGAGAATAATGGACAAAAATTCAAAGGGCATGATAATAGGGGCATGCTGTAGACCGCCAAATTCAGGCACCGAGCAAAATAATCTGTTATACAATGACATTAGAAATGTGTGCAGCAAAGGAGAAGCCATATTAATGGGGGATTTCAACTTCCCCCATATAAAATGGGAAAACCCGGTGGGCAGCATGACAGACAAAATTGAAATGGTGGAAATGACAAATGACTGCTTCCTAACACAATTTGTCAAGGCACCGACTAGAGGGGAGGCATGCCTTGAGTTAGTCTTTTCAAATAATGAAGACAGAATAACTAAGACAGAGGTGAGAGAACCATTGGTAAACTCAGGCCACAGCATGGTCTCATTTGAAGTGCTTTTGACACAAAAATAGGAGGAGTGGCAAACACCGTTGCAGCAGCAAAGGCCATTAAAAATGATGACACATGACAAATGACATTTAATAGAGAAAAGTGTAAGGTACTGCAAACAGGCAATAAAAATGTGCATTATAAATATCATATGGGAGATACTGAAATTGAAGAAGGAATATATGAAAAAGGAGTTTATGTTGACTCAGAAAGTCTTCATCTAGACAATGTGGGGAAGCTATAAAAAAGATGCTCAGATATATAGTGAAAAGTGTTGAATTTAAATAAAGGGAAGTAATGTTAAAACTTTACAATGCATTAGTAAGACCTCATCTAGAATATTGTGTTCAGTTCTGGTCATCTCGCTACAAAAAGGATATTGCTGCTCTAGAAAGAGTGCAAAGAAGAGCGACCAGAATTATTCTGGGTTTAAAAGGCATGTCATATGCAGACAGGCTTAAAGATTTGAATCTATTCAGTCTAGAACAAAGAAGACTATGCAGCAATCTGATTCAAGCATTCAAAATTCTAAAAGGTATTGACAATGTCGGCCCAAGGGACTTTTTCAAGGGACAAGGACCGGGGGTCACAAATGGAGATTCGATAAAGGGGCTTTCAGAACAGAAAATAGGAGGCACTTTTTTTACACAGAGAATTGTGAGGGTCTGGAACCAACTCCCCAGTAATGTTGTTGAAGCTGACACCCTGGGATCCTTCAAGAAGCTGCTTGAGATTGAGATTCTGGGATCAATAAGCTACTAACAACCAAACTAGCAAGATGGACCGAACAACCTCCTCTCGTTTGTAAATTTTCTTATATTCGTATGTACGTATTATCCGATCACTGGTTAGCCCTGTTGTCTTTGCAGCCAATCATAGTAAGAATAAGAAATTGGAAGCGAGGTAGGTGGCAGCGTACGTCCCCCCCCCCCCCCCCACCCCCCACCCCCCCCACCCCCCCCCCAACACACTCAATTTAATTTTGAGTTTACTGAAAAAAAAACAAATGAAAAATAATAATCGTACAAGTTATAATCATTCTTTTAGAGCTCCTTAATTCATATCAGAAAGTCGCTGTGTGATTAAGTACTCTGTGTTTTGCTTCTAATCTCCACTCGTTCCCAGCACATGCCATCACTGTTTGCAAGCAACGTCAATGAATTCACCTGGCAGATATATCAGACTTAGAACAGAAGGACTGATTGATAGCAACAACAAAAAAAAGAACGACAGAATAACTTAATACCACTTAATTTACCAAAATGAAAGTGATTTATTTTGGATGCGGGAAAAACACATTAACAATACGCTGTGCAGCATCAACCTAGAAATCTGTCTGTGTGAACTTCATGTTTTTGTTCCTTTATAAACCTACACAAAGGGGAAATACCAGGGGCGGCTGTTTAACACTGTTCGCTTGCTCGCCAAACCCCCAATCTCTTATTAATGAATTGTGCTCAGGGTTGCCAACTATTTTTTACAAAAAACTCACCCACTTCTTCCTGAAAACCCGCCCAAAGCCCGGCCAATCAGGAGTGTAAGTTGTGACATCATAATCACCACTGATGTTGTTCCCCATTGTAACAAATAGCAATTACACAATTTGCAATTGTAACTTTTTGTGTTTTATGTGCTTAATTACCAGGAATCCTAGGAATCCGTTTGCTGTTTTGACAAAACATGGATTGTCTATGATGTCGGAGAATTTTTAGTTTTACACTTGCAAGAAACAAGACTTTTTTTGGTTGTTTGATAACCAAACATACAATACACCTATCATATATAATCAATACACCTATCATATATAATCAGCACAGGCAATTTCGCTTTAAAACTTTCAATTTAGTAAACATACTTGTTCAATAAAACTGCTTCTGGAGTACAGAGGTCAAGTTTAAAATGTAGCTGCAGTTTACTTCAATATCCAGTGCCTTTTTACTACTTAACAAGCTGTTTAAAGATGCTAAATACAATAAAAATCATCCCTAAATATCGGGTCAATGAGTTTGGCAATATCCATCCAGGTGACAAAGACTAACTCGAGATTAACTAATATAAACACTATTTTTGGGGTTTTATTATTAGTCCACACACACATTTGTAATGTTTAAAGTAAAATGGTATGTTTGTTTATATTATTGATTGATGGCACTCTGGTAACTTCCTTCAAATTTGAAAATGTACCTTTAAATACTTCCTGTAAAAACTAACTGTTTGTGTATCTTATAATGTGTCGCAGAGAGGCACTCAATTTTAGTCATTTATTTTAATAATTTTATTTTAATGATGTTTTTTTTATTGATAAAAATTAGGATCCTTGGTAATTACTAAACATTTACCTGAAATATGAATCAATCATTCATTCATTCCTTCTCTTTAATCAAGTAAAACCCATTTGCAGTAACGCCTGTTACCAGACTGTGCCTTTTAGAAAGTGCTACGTTTTTAGCCCAAAGTAATACTCTACCCACAATGCAATGTGCGTCATATCCACAGATATTGATGCTTGTTATTGTTACAATGTTTAGCAACAGTGATGTTAACACAAAGGGTTGTGTATCATATAGCTTTGTATTTTGCTTAAAAATATCGTTAATCCTATAAAACTATTCAAAATATAGCCAAATGTTATACCCGCACAAATGCCCAAAACTAGCCTAAAAATTAGGCACCCACCCAAAGCCATTTTTTCACGCACAAAACAAAAAATACAAGCCCAATTGGGTGTGAACCCGCCCAATCTGGCAACACTGAAATTTGCACTTCCCTTCTGGGTGATGTGTGTTTCATTCCCCCCATCTCATGTGACACTGGCACAACAGTGCCGTTCATCCAATCTGTTTAATGGACTGAAGCCAGGCTGAGCTCGCTCAGAAATACGAGCGTCCAAATCCACTGTGCACATGTGCAGTAGCAGCCAGCCGTCAGCCAGGACTGGCTGTGATTGGCTTAAAAATGCCTGGATGGAGTGCAGCCGGTTAGCGAACACGGTGATCAGGCGATCAGCGAGCATGTGCCAAGACAACAAAGGATATAAATATCACGACTTCAGCTCTTTTCCACAGTTGCCAAGTCTGCTTACAATAAGTCGCGGGTTGAAATTTGCATAAACACCCATACTCTAACATGGATTGCACTTGTTTTGAAAGGCAGTGGCGCTTTTTTTTCTCGTGAGACTTAGCAACACTGCTCTTCTCAGTCTTACATAGTGTGTTAGCTTGCAGAAAGAAACAGAAAATGTTTAAAAATTCACAAGTCTAATTATATTTGTCTAAGGTTAAGTTAATATTATTTGTCTTATTTTTTCACAGTTTTAAATGCTTCTATTTTGCGTAGTCTGTCCCATTTTCTTCCGAGGCTGCTGCCCTTCAGCAGTGCTTTAACTTAAGCTCAGTAATATCTTGCTGTGTTCGGCAATATTTTTTTTTCTTTTTTTGTTGCTAATTAAACCGACCACTACTGTCTGTTTAGTGTAATCAGTTATTAAATATACCGTACAGTATATTTGTATTAGTTTATGCCAGTTTAAAAATAATGTATAATTAATGGTAAATGTACCTCTTTAGACAATAGGAAAACACCCATCAGATCGCAATTGATTGCACATGTACCAAAATATGACACAACTTGCAATCTGACATCGTACCACTTTCTGTCATTACAAGTCAAGTTTTGGTATGCATACCACATTCTGACGATGTACAACTTCCTAACACTACACCGGCTCTATAGTCCAGATCACGGCTTCTATCAAAGTGAAAAACAACGTCCACAAACTTGAACTTGATGTTTATCTATAAACTTCAGGTACATTCAAACAGTTTTCCAATTCCAAAAGAAAAGAAAATAGTGACAGACAAGTTGAAAAAGTCACACAAATAGAATAATCTAGCTAGAAAAAATAAATAAATAAATAATTTTTTGTATTTTTATTTTTTATTATTTGTGCATTTTTCTTGTGCATTTTTCATTACAATATTATACAACTCCAGATGAAAAACCTCAGAAACTTTTTTTTCATGTAGGTTTTATCTGGAATTTAAGATGTTACTCTACTGCCCTGTCAATGTTTTATTGTAACATGGAATGATACTGTGTTTGATAATTGGTCATGCACAAAGTAAATCAACGAATAAGCAATGCTCTGTGTTTTAAATGATTATGTTAAACAAAATATATAATGTATTTAATTTAACATATTCTATGTCATCATTGAATTCTAGAGATCTAAATCCTTGGTACTCCTTGGAAATTATCACTGTAGTTTCAGTGGACTGTAAGGTGCTCATTGAAATGTTTATTGTTGTTGTTATTATTATCTCTAGGACAATCTGTTTTCATGAATTAGTAAACATGGTGAAAGATGGTAATTTGAAACGTGACAGTGAGTTTGACTAGATTTATTTACAGTGCTGCAGTGGCAGTGACAGTAGAGTGACAGAATGGCAAACTGTTAATAAAACATTTGATGACTATTAATTACTTTCCACTTAATCATCCTGCCATGAGGATCTTGTAGGGATATTGATTACTGGCAATCACATCCCACCAGGGATACTGTACTTTAACTTCTTCCAAGGAGTCAATTAGCGAGAGTGGTGCTGGGAGATCATGTGCTTTGCCTCAACAGCAGGGCAATGTTGCCAAGATGGGCAGATAAGCCATCTTAGTTAATTTAAAGACTGAAATATTCAATAGAAAATGTTCGGGGGAGCCTTTAAAGGCAGAAACCTTTTGCTGGTTTTATTTAATTAACAAAACAAAATGAATGTATTTGTACAGCTGGAAGTTTAATGCAAGTGTACTGCACCGTATGCAACACGAAGATGTTTTATTTACTGGTTATTAGATGGTGCACTGTTTAGTTTATTTTATTTTATTTCTTTTTTAATTGATGTAAGCAGCACTGTTTAATAATTTTCTTTTAAATTTGAATTAATACAACAAATTTGTAAAAGCCAATGCAGATGGAACTACTGTAGTCATACATATTTGACGACTCACACCCATAAAACCTGTTTTGCTCCAGAAATGTTGGCGATCTGTTACATTATACAAAGTATGTATTGTTAGTGGAATGTAGTTTGCAGTTTTTGTTTTTTTTTCATACATGAAAAACGCATAATAAAATCCTTGCAAATACAGTGGCTCTCAAAAGTATTCAACCCCTTGGACTTTTCCACATTTTATTGTGTTACAACATGGAATGAAAATTGATTTAATTAGGAGCTTTTGCCACTGATCAACACAAAAAAAGTCCATAATTGATAAAGTGAAAAATAAAATCTACAAATTGTTCTAAATTAAGTACAAATATAAAACAGAAAATTTTTCGCTTTTTTTGTGATCTAAAGAGCTGCAGATCAAAAAATGGTCTATTGACCTAAGTAACACCACTAACTACAAACATAAAAAACACTCTTTATAGTAAACCATCCTAAACGTCTGAAAATAGTACATTAACATGTCCACAATCACATGCCTAAATAAAACTACCAGAAGTTTTTCAATATAATACAAAAGTAAATAGTGTATACCACATGTAATTTGCCCTACAATATTATTTAATATAATTTGGAACATGTTGATCTGGGTATGAGATTGGTAATGCTCCCAGGGCTTAACTATTGAGCTGAGTTAAACCTTGGGTAGGGGAGGAGACAGGAAAGATGTAATCAAGTCAAGAGGCAAGAGACAATACAGACACTCACTGTTGTTTCTGTTTAAAACAGAAAGGCTTCCATCTTAATAGTACACTCTGCACTTACTAACCTGTACACAAACAGTACAGCCCCACCCAGGAAGGCAGACATGCAGCCACACACTAAATGTTAATACCCTTAAGAAGGAAAGTTGGCCTCTAAAAATTCACAACGTTTCCCAAAGTTCCCTCCACTTTAATATTGTGCGTTTGTGGAGTAGCCACCCATGGACCTCCTGCTGCCAGCATCGGGATGCCTGGCAGCACTATCTGCTGAATAGTTACAATGGCTATTACCAATGTAATGAATAAGTATACAATGACTTTGAGTCAAATTTCAAGTGGGGGCAATGACAAGAATGGGGTATCTTGGCAAGAGCTTATCTACTTGAGCAATTAGCAATATCTTCTCAGGTTGAAAATGGTCTATATGGATGAAAGGAAGACATATACATAGCATCTCCTTTTAGAGACAAGGTTTCGTGGCCATTAATGTTTCTTTGATGACAAGATTACTGTCCATTAGCACTAATGTTAAGGACTTTCCTAATTCTGTTACGCACATTTTTTTTTTGTGTAGTTACAGGCTGTTTTGTTCCTTTGCCTTGCAGAGCATTTTCTCTGATGAAGACCTTCTTTGTAATGAGGCTGGGAGGCTTGGCTTTCCAGACATTTCTGCTATTTGTGTTTAACAGCAACTCATGGCTAATGAAAGGTAAGAGTCTTTAGTTACAAATGTAACACGTACTGTACAAGGGTGTTACTTAAACAAGCAGGGGCTACCTGTAAGCTCTTGGACCCTTCTCAAAAATTCATAACACAAAATGAATACAGTAAAACCTGTACAATCCGGCATCGCTTAGGATCAGAAAATCTGCTGGATTTCAAAATTACTGTAAATAATTTAATACTGTACCTTTAATACTGTACCTAAAATAACTAAACGATTTAATTATTTTAATATCTCTCTCTCTCTCTCTCTCTCTCTCTCTCTCTCTCTCTCTCTCTCTCTCTATATATATATATATATATATATATATATATATATATATATAAATTACTGTACATACACATTATAATAAACTAAATAATGCCTCAGCAAAATCTTTACCACAGTAAGACTAGAAAAGAAAAATCACATTGCACAGATTTACATTGATTTTAGGCAGAAGATTGTAGAGGGTATCACGCAATTCATTTCAATAGGGATTTGGTTGGGACATAAAAATGGTGTTGATTATACAGAATGCTGGTTTATAGAGGGGCTGGATTAGACAGGTTTTACTTTACAATGACTTCCGTCTCTGCAGTCATCATTTGCTTCTAATCATATGTAACATGACGCATAGCTTTAATGCATGTACCTTGTTTGCATATCTGGTAAGAATTAGTTTTATATCTTTATAAGTAGGAAGCAAGCCTTGAAGTTGTTTGTTGCGTGGTGTGCTTGAAACGCCAGGTTTGCAGTGCATCAACAACAAAAATTAATGTAGGCATCGGTGGCTAAACTTACACATTTTTGGGATAGTTTCCAAAGATATCTACTGTAAATCGTCATAAAAAAACCCCCCAAAAAAGCAATGAAAGTTACCAAACTAAAAATAAACCTAGACATTTTATTTTGAGGCTTGTGGGTAGCTTTAAGTTTTTTTTTTTTATTTGTTTAAGAAATGTAATTGATGTTTTTCCTTTCAGCAGTAAAGAGCTTTGAGAACACCGTGTAACAATTTTTTATTTTTTTTTTGGTTCCTGGGTAGTAAGTGTTATTTCCTAATTGCTTATGCCTCAAAAGTATAGAAAATGGCTATTATTCCCCACAAACTTTGCTTTTGTGACCAGAACAGTGATATTTTGAAATGTACCTATTTTCCAGAACATTCCAGATAGATTCAGTGCTGAGTAAACTTGGAGTAACTTCTAGAACTTTCCAGTAATATAAATAGTAGTATAAATACAGGGCCTTAAGCCCACCAGTTCAGTTTAGTTCCAGCTGCCTAAGTGGATACATATCTGCATTTTTCTGAGATGGCATCAAGAGGCTGCAAGCATCCGGCAGATGCATTTTGCTATGTCTGCAGCCAATTTATCAATACAAGAGCGAAAAAGTACTCCGTGGAAGGATCTGCTAAGATGTGTGAGGCCTACAAGGCACATTTAGGCATGCCTGTCGGGGATCAAGACAAACCCTGGGCACCTCATTTCACCTGCGAGCACTGCAAAAAAACTCTGGAAGGTAAGATGGACAATTGTTGCTCGGAATTTTATGTTATAAAATTTGTTAAAATTTTTAAAATTGTAAAAGTTTTTAATTTTAAAATGTTTTATAATTTTCAATGTTATTGAAAAAATATATCATATATGAAAAATGTTGCGAGAGGTCTACGGCTGGGAGGTCATAGGAGACTTCAAAATGGTGGCATTCCAAGGCGGTTTTACCAAGTTTCCCTGCTATCTTTGCCTTTGGGACAGCAGGGACACCAAGGCGCACTACCACAGGCGGGACTGGCCACAGCGGACCGAGTTCTCTGTGGGGAGGAACAACGTGAAGTGGGAGCCACTGGTGGACCCCCGGAAGGTGCTGATGCCACCACTGCACATCAAATTGGGCCTTATGAAACAATTTGTCAGAGCTCTAGATAAGGAGTCGGGAGCCTTCAAATACCTTCAAGACTTCTTCCCTAAGCTGTCCGAGGCAAAGGTCAAAGCCGGTGTCTTCGTCGGACCACAGATAAAGAAGATCCTGGAGTGCAATGAATTCCCCAAGAAGCTCACTAGTAAGGAGAAAGCGGCTTGGAACAGCTTTGTCGCAGTGGTTCGGGGCTTCCTGGGCAATCACAAGACCGAAAACTATGTGGAGCTGGTTGAGACTCTGGTGAAGAACTACGGCACAATGGGCTGTAGGATGCCCCTCAAAGTCCATATCCTTGATGCTCATCTTGATAAATTCAAGGAGAACATGGGAGCATACTCGGAGGAGCAAGGCGAGCGCTTCCACCAGGATATACTGGACTTTGAACGCCGCTACCAAGGACAGTATAACGAGAACATGATGGGAGACTACATTTGGGGGCTGATTCGTGAAAGTGGTTTACAGTATAATCGTAAATCTCGAAAAACTACTCACTTCTAAATCTTTAGTAGTCATTTTTGTATTACTTTAGTATAAATACATGTTAATTTGGATTCATATGTTGTTTTTTTCTGACTTTATGTGAACGAAAAGACACAAATTCGTTTTCTCATTGGAAATAGGTACATTTCAAAATATCACTGTCCTGGTCACAAAAGCAAAGTTTGTGGGGAATAATAGCCATTTTCTATACTTTTGAGGCATAAGCAATTAGGAAATAACACTTACTACCCAGGAACAAAAATTGTGTTACATAGTGTAATGCAAAGGCAAGGGACATTTTCGGAGAGGGATACATCATTTTTAAGTCAATTAAACTAGCAAGAAATTATGGTTAAAAGAACTGGTAAATTACTGTTTCTATTGGCTCATTTCTACTTGTATACTATTACAATGAAAGGTATTCTTCTCAGAAGATTCAACTTTGCACTTGCTTCTAAATAGGGCCAATTGTTTCACTGCCACCTTATTTTAGCCTCTAGCCATATTTCAGACAAACCATTTGATAAAAGGTGTCTTTCACATTACACAGTGGAGCATATGTTTTTGTTCTCAAAAATACCTCGTTTTAGTAATAATTATTGCAGATTTGTTAGTTATTTTTGACAGAGTAGGATTGTGCGTGCAGACAAAGTTTGATCATGTTCTGCTCTGATGTTGCCATGCTTTGAACTGAAGAGACACATTTTGCATTCTGCATTTTTTTTTTCATTCTGATTCTGTAAACAAGTTTTTCGGATAAAGTGCTTTTATAAAAAAAGGGGGTTAAATTCTCTGGTGGTCTGGTGATCATGTTTACTCTTTTGATAGGTCATTCAGAGCATCAAATACATAGCAGACAAACAACATCAAATAGGGTTAGTGGCAAGTAGCATTCAGAACAAATACACTGTTTATTTGAACTTGAACTCGACAGACATTTAGTTTGAATCTAATGACAACTCACATGATTTTACAAATGTTTACTGGGTGTTAACCCGCAAACTGTCGTTCGTCCAGCGCTTCAAGTCTTATATCTATACAATTGTACATTTAAATTGAAAGTAGCAGCAGTCTACGAAATGCCGAAATGCAAAGTATTACAAAAAAAAATGCTCTTTAACTATAATAAACTACACAGAACAATGCTTTAAAAGTATCATTCTACTACTAAGTAGTTTAATGCTAGCTTTATACCATTAAGATAGTTGTATTGGCTTTGCCTTTGCACTTCCTACAAAATAGGAACACAAACTGTTTTAGAGTTATGATTTATACTACAGTATTATGAGAAAAGAAAGTTAGCCCAGAAATAAACCTGGCTATGACACCATGTTAAAGCAGGCTTTATAATAAAACAACAGTTCCATTGATGTCAAACATTGCTTTTCTTAGGACCTTAAGCAACAGAACCCAGAGCACAGGGCATTACCGTCTGGTTGCTGACCGATACAAATTCAACTACTGTACGATAATGTCCTGAAATGGAGCTTCCTGATTTGTGGATGAAAGTTCTGAGATTTCTAATTAACCGACAGTGCCCGTCGATGAAGGCTCTATCTCATTATTTTCTTAAAAAAAACACTTTGAAGCCTACATTTACCTTGAACTTGTAATGATTCATCGGGTACCCTTCCGCTGAGAAAAGTTTTATGAAAATAGTCCCAAAAATGTTCATTGTTGGTGTTGAAAGATGTTGTGTCTGAGCTCCAGTCGAGCTGACAGGCTGTAATTGGCTCACTCGACACAGGCAGGTACAGGATTGGTTGCTTTGGTTAATTTGGACCAATTGTGCTTTTTTTTTAGTATTTACTGTCCAATAGATGTGAACTACGCTTAAAAATGCAGAAAGTCAAAAAGAAAAAGCTAGTACTTGTGCGGATTGATTTTAAATTTGATTCACAGATGATGCGGTGACATTCCAGCAGGCATCTACTGTATATTAATGACCGCTATACCTGGAAGCTGATTGGCTGATGATACTGAATCGTTTTCTTATAGATTATAGAGATGTTCAAAAATGTGGAATGCCATAGATATTTCCGTTCTGTAGATTTGACATCAAGCTAGTTCCCATTTATAGTCTCTACTGTAATTTTAGATTTCCAACAGTCACTTGCAAAGGTTAGACAGTGGTAATGTTTTACTGTTGTACTACAATTCACTTTCATATATTTGTATCCATTAGGTGCTGCTATACTGAGTATAAGTCTACAACATTTTATAGGGGGCCTGATAACCACCCTAACATTTACTGTCATGATGCACTGCTCACAAAACGCAGATGAGCGAATACAGGTAAGATTACTGAACATCTTTGGCACTTAAAAAAAAAAATATATATATATATATATATATATATATATATATATATATATATATATATATATATCTATATTTCAACATATACTTGTATCTATAATACAGTAGTATCTGATTTTTTTTTTGTTTGTTTTTTTTTCTTCTTTTTAACTATTACATACTTGTAACACAAATGGGCTTGCTTCATGCATTCTGCACATACCATTTAGACCAATGTGTAAAACACAGTATTTTTAGTCACTCAATATGTTAGATGTTTTTACTTTTTTCCCGGAAATGGTGAACATTTCTTGGGCAATGGAGCAGAGTGCTTTTAATATTAAAGGGTTTTGTTTGATGTGCATTAATATTATATTCAGTGACAGTGGGACATAATTCAGGGCCTTTTACCAGTAGTAATAATTCATTCTGTGCTTGCAAAAAAATAGATAAAAAGCTAAGCCTAGATTTGACACAATGCACAAGCATACTCCACTATTATAGACACCTTGTGGAACAAGAGGACTATAATAAAGACTTAATGTCTTTATTACAACCATATACCATGTAAAACCTCCCGTGAATGAGGGCAGTACACCAGTGTAATGAATTACAGTAAAGACCCTAGAGAGTTCCAGGGTGAAAGCATGAATTGTCACTTCACTGACAGATCTGTAATGGGCTTTACTTCTCAAAATGGATAATTCAAAATTGTTAGGGAGTATATTACCTGTTGACAGACAGAGAATAGTTTATCTAATCATATCACACCCAATTGTGGATTGTTTTAATAGAGGAATAAACAATTGTTATGAAATAAAACTAACATGAAACATTCAATATCATGATTACAACAAGCAGATTCCCTGGAATACAGGGAATGCCACTATAGGCCATGCAGGGCTGAATAAATTATCAATCAATGTCTAAATGATTGCTCATTAGACAGTTGGCAAATGTAGATATACATTGGTGTATTTGATAATTAAATGTTAAAGGACAGTATATTCTTTGTCATGGCACACAAAGTTCAATATTGAATGATATTTGTTTGATTGAATATACTGAGGTCATCAAGTTACACTGTTGGATATATTGCAAAGAAATTTGCAGAAACTGGCTGTATGTCTGAAGATGTACCTGTATGTTGTTGGAGAGGGATGACAAAAGGATGTGACCCTGGTGAAGAAAAATCATCAGCTGGGGAAGTGACTGTATTGTGTGACCGATACTCCTCAAACATTGCACAGTCGGCTCAAAGTAGCTTGTTGTTTTGGAAGACTGGCAAGGAAGAAGTAATTTGTGAATTCAAGAAATTGTAAGGTCAGATTATTTCTAAGTATGTGATCAAGGAAATTACTTCTTGTGGACCTATGAGACAAAATTCAACTGCCAGGTATCCCAGTATATGGTTTTTGTGTGGAGTAGGCCCTCAATGCATGAAAGGCACTATGAAGAATGTGGTTGTGTCTCAATTTTTGGTAAGTTCCATTTTATTGAAGGAAAAACAAATTAACCAATTTACTTGAATATTCTCAAGAAAATCCTTACTATTTAAATGCCACAGATAAATGACCTCAAGCACACCAGCAAAGTGGAATACTAGCACATCAGATTTCAGGACAGTAGGACCAGTTTGCCTGTTCCCTTCTCATTCAACAAAGAGCATCCTGTTGGCTTGAAGTAGCCTTTTGAAATATAAAACTGAATTCTACAGTTTACTAAACATTTAGTTGGACAAAAGTTATTGCATTTCTTGCTCTTATTATATTACTTGTATTGTAACACTTGAAATGTATTTGCTTACGATTGTAAGTCGCCCTGGATAAGGGCGTCTGCTAAGAAATAATTTAATATCATCTACTTGAAGACCAGTAGGACTATTAACTTTACGTCTTCATCTTTATCAACTATGTGATGTTATACACTCACTGGCCGTCTAATATCCTACTGCTTTTTGTCGCAGTGCCTGGAGTTGCATGGACTTGTATAGAGGTTTGTAGCCCTTTCCTCCAGAAATACAAGTAACTAGGCCAATGACGTAGGGTAGTGATTGCTGCCATTAAAGCAGTGACCAAGTTCATCTTAAAAAGATGATTGAATCGTTCTTGGGGGAGGGGGAATACAGTCGTGTATCATATCATAACTTCTGTGACCTACTTTGTAGTATGGAAGCTTGGAAACTATAAAACATATTTGACCTTCTGAAATACATTCATAAGCAGCTTGGTATACTGTATGTGGAAACAAAAACCCCAAACTCCCCAATTGTGATGACCATCAATTTATAGTTGGGAATTATAAAAAAAATAGCTGGTGGAATACTTGCCTTCCCTTTCATAGAAGACACAAGTTGGTCCATAGGTTGTGGACCTTTTTTACCCATATCAAAACATTTGCTATTTTTAAATTGTTATAACACAAAAGATAATGACAAATACATTATTTTTTTTTGGTCATCGCGTAACACAACCTTTTCCATTTTTTTGTGACCGCGAGGATTAGCTGCCAGCATCTAATCATAGCCACGACCTGTTAGATTAGTGATGTGCAAACTTTTTATATGCCGCCCCCCACCCCTTACTAAGCATACATTTTGTTGCACCCCTCGCCAACCCCCCCCCCCTCTCGCTGACACACATTAAAACATTAGAACTTAACTTCATATTTTAACAGGTGTTTGTTTTCTGGTTTAATTTAGCTAAATACATAAATGTTAACAAACATATTCTTCCAAGTTTTGAAAACTGTACTTTAAGATATAATTTATAATGTTGAAAATCGCGTATCGTAAATTCAACATTTAAATCAGTCTATAAATCATTTTTTAAACTTGGCGAGTCAACATTTAGCTGACACGTTAAATCCGGGTTTCTAACAAATAAATCAGTGAATTAAAATATTGTTTTTACACTTGGCGAGCCAAAATTTAGCTAACATTTCTAACAAATATATCACTGAAATATATATATATATATTTTTTTACATTTGGCAATTCAACATCTACCTAACGGATACATCTGAAAAACATTAGCGTTCAGCAATTAAATCTGAAAAAATAAATCTGGGTTTTCACAAAATAAATATCTATTTTGCCAGCTAAATGAGCCCCGGCCCATTGAAGTGTTTGATTTGGCACTGTATGCTGCAGAGATGCCCTTACACTCAGAGAGCCAATGTCTCTGCTTCCCCGCCTCCTCTGCTTACTACAATGCCAAAAAAATGTACACATCAAAACATTTAAGAATGTGCTGTTAACACTTATGTATTAAGCTAAATCAGAACTTTTTGGTTAAATCTCAGAAAAAAATACATGATTTACATTAAATCAAGGAAAAACACTGTTAAAATATTTGTTCTTTATTTTTTTTTTACACTTGGCCGCCCCATACATGGACGCTGCCATTTCAGCTCTGTTCATTGCAGTTTGACTGACACTCACCAGTTCAAACATCATTTCTCCGGTTCCACAAGTCCTAGAGTGATCAACAGCTCATTTGAAAGATGATAACTTGACTAATTAGCTGTCATTTATGTATTTATTTAAAATGTTCTCTCCTTTAAAAACATTTTTAAAACTTTTTATAGAACTGCCTCTTTAGTTTGAGTTGCACCCCTCTTACCGCCCCACACTACGCGCACCACTGTGTTAGATTACAAATCCTGTCTCTTGATCATGTCTAAATGTTATACAACATGAGTCTCTACTAAAGGTATATAATGCCTGTTTACAACATTAAACTTTATGGTAGAAGAGATATTTCACAAATTGATCTGGGAAGCTCAGACCTTAGTCAATAGTCAATAGTGTGTCTCCAGGGCCGGTGCAAGGATTTTTGCCGCCCCAGGCAAACAAAATTTTGCCGCCTATTGCAATGAACGCACGCACACACACTAAGGGTGTGCCCTGTACCCTTATAATACACAAACACTAAACAAGACACACAAGACAAACACAATGTCCAGTGTCGTGGAAATTCTAATAAAGGAAGAGAGACTGCGAGTTCCAAACACACAGGCCTTTATTTCTTAAGTTTGCAAACTGAGAACACTCTCAGCACACAGGGTGCTAGATAATCATCGAGCAGTGTTCCAACATACAGAGTTAGATCAGTTTCTTATATACCTTAAAACTGTCAGCAAGGCAGAGGGTTAGCCAATGATGATTCAGGTATTAGCATATAAGACAAAACTTATAACTATGCATACGTGGCATAAAACTAAGCAAGCAGATAAAAAGGATGGGTGGTTTGGGTATACGTGTAAAAAGACACGTCTGGCTCATCCTTCTATCTCACAGCCGCAGCTGCAGTGTAGGCATCTTGCGGTTCCTTGTAACAAACTATCTTAGGCAAAGCATACAAGGTTATGTGAGCAAGGTTATGGGAGTACAAAATGCCAGTACATTATGTCGAGTCAGTTCTATTTTCTGTAACATTTCTATTACATCAGGATGATGGTATCACCAGGGTCCTTACAATATATATCAAAGTATAAACAAATTATTGTACACCAGATATATATATGTGTGGTTAACATTTTAGGACCTCACTATGGGCCTATGGCAGGATACCTTCAGAATGAGACAGAGACCCCATTCACACTTGCGATTTAAGGGCTGCCTTTTCTCATATGTGAACGCTCCAAAAAAGAAATGGCAGCCCAGGGCCGGCTTAGGTTTAGGCCACCATTTCGATGTGGCCCAGGGCCTGCAATCCGGGACCAGGGCCAGACTTTACATATACATGAACACAAAGCAGACTTAGGGCCACCTTTCTGTATCACATTATCAATTTAATTATGTAGCTCAGTAGCAGGAATCATAGGAATCAGTTTGCTATGGAATAATGCAAATTTTCTATGATAACAAGGAAAAACGTAGATTTTCTATGATGTCAAAGATTTTTTTTTGTTTTACATTTGGGGAGCTGCAAAAAACAAGCAAGGCTTTTTTTGTTTGTTTGACAATAACCAAATCAGTACACATTATTTCCCTTTCAAGTCGAAGACGACCACCAACATTAAGTATGGGATATAATACTGAGCTCTCTATATCAGAGCTGCCGAAGACCCCTTCCTGTGATGACGCACTCGGTCCCGCCTACCGAGGGTATAAAACCGTCACTCACCGGAAGATCTCCCTCTTTTTCCTTCTCAAGATGGTAAGGTAAGACCTCTGTGTCTAGAACTGAGCGTGTTGATAGGAAGAGCTCTCGAGTCCATTCGGGTCTGTTGTAGTTCCTAGCATTCGTGCTGAAAGCTGGCTTGCCGCTTTCCCGGAATCAACGACTCTGAAAAAGACCGAGTTTTTTGTCTTTCTGTCTTTCAGCGGGCCCTAGTAGTACCTAGCCTTCCTCGGGGCTAGGTACTACCGTATCCCCGTCCGAGTGGAGTCGCCGGCCGAACCTGACCGCTGCGGTGAGTCGGTTCATGTGCGTTCGGTGTGCTCTCTCTCCTTTACTTCCTTCTTATAAACTGTAATTTTTGCTTGACAAAAACTTCACCCACTGCGGCTTCGGCTTCGGCCTCTGTCCCCCCTGGTACACCCTTCGCGCTGACCAGGTGTGTGTGTTGACCACTTTACGTAGCGTCCTCTCCGGTGCTGCGGTACCGCGGCGCACGCATAGCATGATTCTCTTGGCACAGGCTGCGTATTATCCGACGCCAGCGTAGGAGCTTTACGCACACGGTACTTGGTCACAGTACGCAGTGTACGTAGAATAGTATTCACAGCGCATACAACGCGCAGGTGTTCATTGCTCTTTTCCAAAAAGTTACGCACAGAGCGCAGTGTACGCAGTTCCGCTCCCGCTGCGCAAGGCGTCTGGAACATTCGAGGATGAGCAGTGCTGTGCACGTTGCTCGCATTGCGTAGGCACTGAGCTGCTAGCGCATACCTCGTGGTGCTGCACGGTATAGTGCAGGCCTAGTCTGTTGTGCATCGTTTTAAAAATAAATAAATAAATAAAAATAAAAAAAACAATGCTGATTATGAACAGACCCATGCCGGGGTTCCATGCCTGTACGGCTTGTAACGCCAGTATCCCACAAGAGGATAACCATACCAGTGCGCACGGAGCTCAGCTCAAGCGCTGCACTCAGTGTACATATTACATGGTGCAGGCGTAGTTGGTTGTACATTAGTGCCCATACGCTGTGTAGTACACGGTGCACTTGTGCCCATGGTACCCGGCGCAGGGTAGGCGATGTTAATGGCCTTAGCTGTAGCGGTAGCGAAATTTACACTGTGTTAGTACCTGTGGGTCAAACGCAGTGAAAGCAGTACTTAGTGCTATGCACAAGCCAGACGTCCTGTCTCAGGACTCTGCCTAGCATCTCGAATGCAGTACACAGTGCGCTTGGGACCCACGGGATATTGCGTAAGCACTGCTCAACCGGGCACATAGCTCACGGTGCTGCACAGTATCTGTGAAAACAGGATATTCGGAGCGCACGGGGCTCAGCATACCTTGCTGTAACGCTAGTGAGTGGACTCGCTATGTTAACACTTACCAGTGTTCAATGTAGTGCGAGCAGTGCCTCAGTGCTAATGCACAGAGTCAGCACCATATCGGGGTCCTTCCCTGTACGGCCTGCAACGCATCATACGCATCAGGACATATGGTGCTCGGTAGGCAGGTGCTTAGTACATCAGGTGACTGATATTTTTATCCACACAGCTTCTGTGGTGTGTGTGTGCATTGTTTCTTACTGCCCGGCAGTTAGCAATAAATAATAAGCTGATTCTTCCACTGGGACCCAGCTCTGCTGTGTCCCACGGTTGAGTTGAATCCACTGGCTTGTTTCAGCCCGACCTACTCGGCGCGCTTGGTCACCCGCCTGGCATGGTGAATGTGTTTCTCCCATAGCTGAATGGCTGGGTTACTGCCTTTGCAGTTAAGAAATAACAGGTTGCAGCTCCTTGAGCCTGTGCTCCACCCTGGCATACGCTATGCACTGCCACGTTATTATTATTATCCGCGTTGTGTGACTGCACGCGGTCCAGAACCAGGTTATCGCCGCTCTGCACCATGGTGCAGCACCGTGCGCTCCCCTGTACTGCTCTCCTGGTTGCCTACCGCAGCCACTCGAGTCTGGGTATCCACCCCGGTGTATGCTTTGCGCTACCCCAGGTTGTGTTGACTTCACGGGGTTAAGGCTGGGCTCCCCCAGTCGGCGCCCTCGGGGTTTAGATGCTCCATGCCTCAGTGCTTAGCACCACAGCATGTGACTAACACCTGCACTCGGTGCCCCGATGCTTCGGTGTACCAGTACTGTATTCTACCTCACTCAGTGTCCTCGGTGCTTCAGTACACAGCTGAGCTGTACGCGGCGCTGGGCCTGGCCAGGCAGCAGGCTCAAGCCCTTGCTGTGGCCCTAGCTCAGCCAATAGCGCCGGTCCTGGAGCTGACCCCGCCTGCACCGGTGGTTGCCCCGGATGTTATGTGCTGGCATCTGCCGTACTCGGCAGGCTGTCTGGCCGGGCAAATGGTTTATCACACTAGACTGAAAGAGCGCAGATTCCACGTTGCTATTCGTCTAGTGCACATGAAGTATCTCCGCTTCGCCTTACAGGGGAGCGTCCTGAGTTTTCTGTGCTGTGGTTCAACCTCTCCTTAGCCCCTGCACGTTTCAAAGTGCATGGATGCCATCCTAGCTCCCTTGCGGCTGCAAGTGATCATGGTGATGAATTAGCTGAACGACTGGTTGATCTGCCCAGTCGCAGGAAGGAGCAGTGGCCCACACAGTGCAAGCCTACCTGTCGGACGACAGAGTGGCTGCCATTTGCAACTGTCTGGCCCTGTTCAGCAAGGGTTCACAGTATAATTGGTGTTGTGTTAAAAACTATTGGGTCTGATGGCCTCAGCTTCATCACCCACCCAACTGGGGTTACTCCACAAGCGCCCGATCCAAGTGTGGCTCAGTGCCTTAGGCCGCACCCCAAGCGCTACAGACACCGTCAGCTGACCGTGTCTCGCTTAGGCTGGGAAGCCCTACGCTGGTGGAAGCAAGCCTCTCTTCTGAGCAAAGGCGCAAGCATAGGAGTGATACACAACTGTCAATTGGTGATGATAGACGCACCCAACTCTGTTGGGGGGCCGGTCTGGGCAGGTGGAGGAGTTTGCGGACCCTGGTCGGATCGCTGTATATAATGCGTGGGAACTGAGAGCAGCCCACGAGTGGTCCAAAGCGTTTTTTGTACGCTTTCCCGCCTATACCGCTGCTCCCTGCTTTCCTAGGAAAAGTGGGGTTAGAGAAAGCATCAGTTCTCCAGGTGGCCAAGAGAATGTGGTTTTCGACCCTGTGCCAGCTGTTACATAGCCAGCCCTGGGAGATTCCACTTCGTTGGATCTCCTCAGTCAGGCGGAAGGCTCTCTTTGGCACCCGGAGCCACGCAGGTTCCAGCTATGGGTCTGGCCCCTGTAAGGGACTGCTGGCTAGCCCTAGGGCTATCGGACGCAGTTGTGGGTACCATGCAGAGCGCTAGGGCGGACTCCACTAGGTTTTTTGTATACCTATAAGTGGAAGTATTTTCAAGCTTGGTGTCTGGCTAGAAACCATGACCCCATCACTTGACCTAGGCCAGTCATATTGCAGTTCCTGCAGGAACTGCTTGGTGCTGGACAGTCACCTTCCACCTTGCAGGTGTATTCAGCGGCTATCTCTTTTTGCCATGCCCCCGTAGATTCTATGTCTCCGGGTGCACATTTTTGGCTACGCATTTCCTTAAAGTCGCACGATGATTATGCCCTCCTCGGAGGACTGTTCTCCCCGAATGGAGCCTTAATATTGTGCTAGAGGCTCTCACGAAGGCCCGTTTGAGCCCTTAAACTCCATTGAGCTGAAGTATTTGTCTATGAAGACAGCCTTCCTCTTAGTTATCACCTCATATATATATATATATCGTCACAAAACTATATACAACTATATACAATCATCAGTGGTTACAAATGGCAGTGACATTTACTGTCAGCTCTACAATCACAATATTTATGATAAATGGATTCTACCACCAAGCATGAGCTTAGAGTTACAAAATAACAATTGATACAGCTACGCAGGTTACTTCAAACACATCATATTTTCATTGTACCTTATTTGTACAGGACCGTATTGCGTTTCTTAACTACTATAATATAAGTTTAGTGATGATATAATTGTGCACAGCACTACTTATTTCTATAGGCAGATCCTTTACTTAAGAATGAACTTTAAATAATTAAAGAATCTTTACCGATGTGTTATCAAACTGCTCTAATTTCAGTGCCTGGTCACCGATGAAGCGATCTCTTTTCCTTGTTGTGTCAAGGCAATAATAAACCAGGGGTAAATCAAATATTTTGTTCTGTGCCTTCAAGCAGTGTTGCCAATTTAATGAATTTCTCGGCAAATCTAGTGACTTTAAGGGCTGACTTGGCGAGATTTGTTGTCAAAAGCAACTAGCTACAAATCTAACGTTTTCCAGGACAGTCATCAGAGAATTTCAGAGACATAAAATCAGTAAAACGTTTTGATTATCCTGTATTAGCAACGTCCTTTTATAAGAATAATTGTCGGGGTAATTAAATGAAATCCAATAATGCCCCGCCCCATTTGAATACGCAAGGAACTTCAATGCGTCCTTTGCTTAGCAACGGGCCCAACAACCACGAGCCTGTTCCCAGGGGAGACCAGATTTCGTGTGACACCGCACCGGCATGATCACCCCGCCCTCACCCCTAGCGTTCCTGTATTTCCAGATTTAGGACTACACCACTGCTCATGATATGGTTCAGTAACATCAGCAATACATTTTGCAGAACAAGAAACAGTGATCCAAGATGTTGAACATTTTACGATTAAATAAATGTGAAGTATAAAATGTAATTATGTACCGTTTTTGCCGCCCCCTTCAATTTGCCACCCTAGGCGGCCGCCTGTTCTGCCTATATGGTTATGCCGGCCCTGTGTGTCTCCACAAAGTGTTAGAAATCTCTGCTATGATCTATAGTGATCCGTTCTCTCTCTCCCTGCACTTCTCAGTGTCACCTATGAGTTTATGTAATACTATTGGATAAAGACTGTTTTTAGACATGCAGCTTAGATAAATACATTTAGTCATTGAAGTACAGTATAGTTGTTGAAGTACAGTATATATACAGCTGGTCCTACACTAATAATATGGGAAGGACACATTTTGAAGGGACAAAAAATTACTAAGTCACTTTCCTGCTGCAAGTCCCTCCTGACTACTTCCGCTGCTTAACTGTCATGTACGTCTCAAATGTTTGGGTCCCAAAGAATTGTATGTAGCTCACAGGATGTATTATGAGGACCACTGCATTAGTGATATTGTTTGTGAACTGTAGTCAGGTAGAAAGTATGATAGAGTGAAATCTACTGTAAAAATATCACACTGCTGACTAATTAAATAAGAAACTGTGTAATGAACATTAGATCAGGCATTTAAGGCATTTTTGATAAATTTTTGATTAAGCTGAGTAATAATATATTTTATTTACTTGATCATGTATATGTTTGTTTCCTTAATGAGTTGGATGGTTTGTCTAAATCCTCATTAGTACTCCTTAAGAAAATCCAAAACAATGCAATGAGCTTAGCTGGAAAAGCACATATTCCACCACACATTGGCTTCTTTCATTTACCTGTGCACTCACTAATTTTCAGTTATATAGTACATCTTGGTACCCTTTTTCATCAGACAGTATTCACCTGGGGACTCGACTTAGATTGTTGGTAACAGAACATATGCCTTGATGAGATCAATGCCCCTTGAAATCATAACCAAAACTCTCTCCACAGATAACATGTAATTCTTCTCATATACAGGTTAACAGGTGTTATAGTTAAATAAACCTTTCCTCTTAATACAAGTTCTGGGAACTGGAAGTCAGTCAAGTTGTGTTGCAAAGTTGATAGTGGGCCTAATGTTTTTACCTGTTCGCACCAGTGCAATATTTTTTGACAAGGACAGAAAAAACAATTAACTGGTTCTACCTAAAACCAAGATGTTTCTTGTTAGTGTAGTGTTCCGCATTTTTGGTTTTTATCTTTAGAAGAATTTCCCGGGAATTTATATTAAAATAGGGATAAAATCGGTCAAAATAGTTTTTAATTGACAAATTCTCAGTATACACACTTTACACGTGGAATATGATGCATAGCATTTCTTATTTCTAATTAAGTTTAATGTCCCTGGCATATATGATGAATCTGTGCAAGTCGAGGCCACATTTTCCCATGTTAGCTGGTACTTTGCGAATGTTTGGGAATTGGCTGTGCTGACGGAAATAGTATCTACAGAAGGTATGAACGTGACATCAGCACAAAACAAGCCAGGTTTATGCCTTGAAATCATAAAAAGAAAAGAAAATTGACAAACCTGGACAGTCCAAGCCATCGGGACGGGAGAAGCATCAAAAATCACACTGGACATTTCCATCAATGCGTTGCATAAGTTAATCAACTAAAGCATCATAATTTTCTGTCCAATATTTACGATTTAAGATTGTTGGCGTTAGGCAGTGTTTTAGCTGATAGACAGTACTGTCGCACGAAGTCACCTATACACACCTCTCTGCAATAAACAGTGGCTGTCCAGCAAAGCACAGAGCTCTGACAAACTCATTAACACAGTCATTCTGCGTTCTCTTTTATTAAAGCGTGTGTAAAAGCCGCGTAAATGGATTGCTTGTCGCTGTTCACTTTCTTGTTTCAGTTTAACTGAATCTACAGAAAATATTTCATATATTGGCTCTGCTCTCATGTTAACAAACACAATCCTTTTATAAAACCTGGGATTGTCTTCCTGTTCTTTTTTCTGTGCTCCTCTTAACACCTCTGAAATGATGTTCACTCTATGGGGGGCAGAGGTTCTAACTGAATATAATTTAGTTTAAAATATGCTGGCATTACTTTTTGCCTGTAAATTGTTTCCAAAGTTTACTCAGGAAATATACAGAAAAACAGTGGATACAGATGACTTATGAAAAAGAATGTTTGCAACATGATGCTGATAACATTGTTAGCTTATCATTTTATCTGTGGGTTATTTCATGCACTATATTCATTTATTAATGCATACATTATCTCATTTCTCATTTGTAGGCTACCCACTACAGTTTCCTGGCAACCTTGGAAGTGATGGGAAAGCTCACATTCAGTGCCCTTGCCGGCTGGATTGTAGACTGGATTGGATTCCCTGCCAGTTTCTTTCTCTTTATAATTCTCTCCACTGCAGCTGTAGTGCATGTCTTTAAAGCACAAGTAACTGGAAGGTGACTGGACACCCAATTGCAATGTTAATGTTCTCCTTTTGTTTTCCTAAAATATTTCATATTGAGAATACATGTAAAACATTAGTATCATGTTTTATCACACCAATATCTTCAGCAGCTTATAACAATTATTTATATTTCTTTTAAATTGTAAAACAGAAAATGGGTAATATTTGTTTATAAAACTAATATAACATGTTCCGCTGGTATCTGCTCACCCAGTTCATTTTCACAGATGTGTTCCTTGGGGGGATTGGCAGTTATTGTTTTATTTTTAGCAGCCGTTTTCAGACCATTTTCAGACAGAAGAATAGAGCCTGATGACTCCTGTATTGCACTGAGTTCTGCACTAGACATTTGATTTGCTTGACCAGATAGTTAATAATAAAATACTGTACGGTGCAGGTCTTATTATCATGTTTTGTATAATCATATGTTGGTGCGGTGTTTCACTTTCAATGCAGTGGTAAAATGTGGTTTTGTCCAGTTGATGAGGAACCCCAGCAGAATAAATTAAAAGGACCCCAGAGTTGGGTCTTCTCAAGACTGCTTCTGTCAACCTTATTTTTTTCTTCTTCTGCTCCATCTCAGTTAATCACTTCTTTTGGTCCTAATTACAAATGAACAAGTTGATGGACTGAAATACCATGTTGTATGTGTGTAGAGGTGGGGTTGTACACTAATGGAAATCATTATAGTAGTATTGTACACAAGCTGTTACAGAACACACATAGTACTGTAATCTATTTTGAATGCTGTGGCTATGGGGTTTTCAGTGGTTCACAGACTACAAGGCAGGAAAGTATATTTGACCATAGGTAACCCAGAAACACTTTTTTTTTTTTCCCTTTAGAACACGTGACATATAATAATAATAATAATAATAATTTCTTTCTTAGCAGACGCCCTTATCCAGGGCGACTTACAAGATATCACATTATTTTTACATACAATTACCCATTTATACAGTTGGGTTTTTACTGGAGCAATCTAGGTAAAGTACCTTGCTCAAGGGTACAGCAGCAGTGTCCCCACCGGGGATTGAACCCACAACCCTCCGGTCAAGAGTCCAGAGCCCTAACCACTACTCCACACTGCTGACATATAGCTAGCTTCTTGATTTGGTCCTTGTGTACGTCTTTTTACTGTCATACAACTGCAGGGTTTGTACACGTGAAAACAATTATTCTGGTTTACTACCTGGCAATGTCCATATCTTTGCCTATGAGGAGATTTTAAGCAGACTACAACTTAATAATGGACCCCATATCACCTACATATTTTTATTATTATTATTATTATTATTATTATTATTATTATTATTATTATTATTATTATTATTATTTCTATTGCTTCAGCCATTAATTTTGTTGTTATTATTATTATTATTATTATTATTATTATTATTATTATTATTATTATTATTTGAATGCATACAAATACATTAATCACATTTGTGATTATTGGGGCACTGATTGCAGCAGCATTGGTGTTTATTTGAGAATGGATGGCCTCAGTCTTCATATTCTGCTTGTGCAAGTTGTTTTTGCAGTTAATTGTCGATTTAAAATCCATTCTGAATATGTTTTGTCTGACCTAGATTAACATTAGCACAACTTCTTGTGAACTTCATTATATCAAGGGACTCTTTCCAAGTCTGCATAAACACAGCTGTGTTGTATGCAAAGGGTGTTGATGGGGTTCTACTGTACATAACTGAAATGTATTTGTACAATATACCACAGCTCCTGAGTAATGCTATCTATTTATACAATATACTGTTTTTGGTTTGGTATGAAAATACCCTGCTGTTTTGTTAGTGGAATATTGCCTGTAAGTCATGGAATAAAACAGCATTGGCTGGTTTGATAAATTGACGGTGCGCATTCAGGAACCTGCTGTTACTTGAAGATCTCCAAAAGCTCCATGGCAGGTTATATCAGCAGGCAGTCAACTTACTGAACAATGTTATACTAAGCATGTGTTAGCATTCCCCAGATATACTGTTACTCCTGTGCGAATGTGGATGCAAGACTTGGCCGTTAGTTAAAGTGGGAACTCAGTTGCTTTGATAATCCACAAAAGCAAGCAAACCCATATCTTATTTAAAAATGCAGAATCATGTTAAGTTAGAAAAGAAATAATCAATGGCATTTTGTTGGCAATCAATGGCAGTCATATTTGGTTTCTCTTGTTAGAGTATTAAGAATGTGGCTTGTTAATCTTTGATACAATTAAAAGGATTATTGAGTGTTTTGACAGTGCCTGGAGGTGTTGGTGTCAGTTTTTAGCTTGCATTGTGAGCTAACCTGTAAAATGGTCTGTTAGGAAATTATATTTATGGGAACTTTTGAACAAAGGTGCTGAGTGACTTGAGTGCAGAGGCATTAGATGTCTGTTTGTTTCCTCTCTGATATTTAGAGCTTTGTTTGTCAGCAGCATAAGAAATATTGGCAACTCTCCAACCCAGATTGATTTCTGAATTATCTCTTCCCCCTTTCTTGTTCTTTTCTTTGGGGTTTTTCTTTGTCATTTTGGATCACTATCCAGTGCTTGTGTTTTTAAAATGTAAATTCCTCTTGGCTAGTTTAAAGGAGGTGTACGTTGTATAGATCGGGGGGTTGGTCATCTCACATTGGCCAGTTACCACCTATATCCCATTAGTTACTATTCACCTTTAACACCAGCTTTGCAATAGACATTTAATGATATTATCTGAGGTGTGGCCAACAAACTAAACAACATTTGTGAGTTCATGAGCATAGTAGCTAAGTAAAGGGAACAGAAGTGTTGGGCATCCACTGACCAAAAATCTCAGAGAAAATATCTAGTAATCTATGTGTTCATGCTGTTTGTGCTGTTCACATTGTGTACATAATGTTTATTCAAAAACCTCTTCCTGGCTTTTTAGAGAAGAGAGCACTGTGCCTGTGCTGTTATTATTATGATATACTGAAGTAAAGTTGCTGAAAGTAGTCAGACAGCATCCAGTTGTTGATTTCTTCAACTCGTCCTTCAAACTGGAGACTAGTTGCTATTGTGGTTCCTGTATTGCCGCTGACAGCAAACACTATTCTCAATTTATGTATTTATTTTTTACTTTATTTGCTCTACTAAATTTAAATAGATAGATTGAGTGCATAGGACAGCGAGGAAGCTGACGTAATGTACATTGACAGACAACATTCAGAGGATGTGTACTGAGAACAGAGATTTTCTTTCATCAAGCAGAAAAAAGATAAAATACACAAATAGTGTATTTATGTATTTTCCAGCGGATTAATTTGGAACAGTGACTTCACTGGATTGGGATACTTTAATGAGCTATTAGAAGAGCCATAATTTAATTTGAGCAAATAGAAAGCTTGTGGAGCACTGGAATTAAAAATAATTTCACTTCAAGTCAATATCATCACTGAAAACGGCTTTTAATCTTCATAAATATTCCAAAAGAATGACAGGGACACAGTAGAAAGACAGCTTGATCTGTATAAACAATGAAGAAAAGCTGACATCTTCTGGTAAAAGTTTTGCATTAATTTTAGTGGATTAGTGATGAGATTGGCCTGGTTGAGTATATAGGCCTTTGGATTCCCTAGTGAGTATGTTAAAGGAGCACAGCTGTTCTTTTAGCACACCTGGTAAAGACCTTACTTTAAACCCCTCATTGTTTGTGATTATATAGCTATGGGAATTCTTGGTACATTGCAGTGTTTGCAATGTATACTATTAAAATCTGGAATTGTAACAATTCCAAAATGTCACCAGCTGGACAACAATTAACAGTCAATTAAGGCCTGCAGTGGTTCAGTGCTATAGTAGTCGGCCAGTTCTATCCATGTAAGCTCCATTAATAGGTTTGTTGGGACTCGTTTTTGAAGCAATAGGCAATATATGAAGACTGTTTACCCTTTTAGGTTGGATCCATGTTGGGAACACAGCATTGTAGGTCTGTGGGTAGCCAGGTTTATTTAGTTACTCCATGTACAGATTTTTGTCTGGGAGTAGTCTGCTGTTTTTTTTTGTCTGAGCATGAGGTGAAATGAAAACTTCTGGAAGCTAAAATAAGAACATTATTGGCTATACTAAATAATGTTCATGTCACTCTTAACATAAGCCTCTTTCACACTGGCATGCTCTACCCAGGTGGAACCTATCCGGGTCAGGACCTGGTGTCATGCGGGTCAGCTACGTGATTTCACACTGCTTTTGATAAAGCAGGGTTGACCTGGGTGACAGACACAAGTAAACAATGTGCGTATCAATGCACCGGAAGCAGTTTTTACAGACGCTTCCATCCAAGCTTCTCTGGATTGAACCGTCGGCCCAAATGTTGATTAGAGCAAATGTTTCTTCATCCCTGCTGCAATCTGGCTCATGGTGTGTCTCAATCAACAACAATATGGCTGAACAGAATAAACAAATACACTCCTTGCGGAAGTGAACCTTTGCACAGGCGTGGCTCTTTGTTATTCCATTGGGCCGTCATGTATTTTGTCTCGCTCAACCCGGGTCAAAGCGTGTCAACGCACATCCTGAGGGTCGCTGGGACCTGGGTTAACCCGGGTGCAACCCAGGTCCGTGGTTTGACAGTACGCGAGATTGTGACCCGGGTAGCCAGTGTGAAAGGGGCTGTAGATGAGACGAATTTAAGCGAGCCATTTTTTGTTGAAATGATACAGTGCGATGCATTGCTGAAACACAACATTCAAAGAAGGCAATACCAAATATACTGCACACAGTGAACTATAAAAGTGAAAAGGAGTGTGTGTATGCAGTAACAGCTGATAATTGGGTAGCACTGTTGACTGTCAATGGAACAATAATACCATTCAAACAGTGGCGTGCTGTCTATGTATGCAGCCCAGGTACAACCGAGGTACGTGGTTTCACACTACGCGGGATTGTGATCTGGGTAGCCAGAACCCGGGTCCGGACCCAGGTTGAAGTGCCACTATGAAAGGGAATCAAGCTTCACTTAAGATCTAAACCGTACAGGTAAAAAGCATAATATTAACAGTTATCCAATGCTGTACATATGGACTGACTAGAATATTTCTATATTTATTATTCTAAGGTTTTACTTTCTCACCTTGAGTTCCATCATCTCACATTACATGAGATGTACATTCCATTCAATCTGATACGATACCCAAATCTCTTTAATTAGTTACATTCCTCTGGGCCAGTTCTGGTGATAAATAATGCATAACTACAGTGTCCTTAAGGATCACAAACCCTTTGTGAAAAAAATGAACATTCCATCTAGGGCCACTTTTTGCAAGCTGACATACAGGTCTTATTAATATAATTGTACATATCAGGTTTTCTTCCCCGGGAACTTTTTTGGAACTATTGTTCCAAGCTCACTGCCATAAGAGACTTCTCTGTGTTAAATATACAATGTTTCTAAAAATAATTGGCATTCACCTCATATTCCAAATTCACATTCAGGCTTTAATCCAAGGTAATATAACCTTTATGCTTAATCAAGGGTGAGAAGCATTTACTGTTACATTTTTAAACAGTTTCCTTGTGCTCTAGCCAAACATTGTCTGCAGATGGAGACTAGGGTACCAATGATTGTTATAACCTTTTCCTTTAAAATATTTAGACTGGATAATTGCCTGTAGTAGTAATGCAAAATACTGATGTGGCAGAAACTCTAAATATCAAAAACTATTTAGTATTGTGTGTTTTTTTAAGCCATGAACTTGGGTAATAAACAACAATGGTTATGTGCCCCATATTGTCATCAATCTCATTATGACCCAATGGGGCACTGTGCATCACTGTTTTACATACAATTGCAACAACTAGCATTTGCACTGTATTAAAAAGACAATTCATTGTTGTGTAATGTATTGTTCCATGTTCTTTTCTCTTTAAATAAATAAAAAACATTTGTTAAAAAAAAAAGGCAATTCACAATGCACTAGCAGGTTAGTTGTATCCAGCAGAAAGCAAATACAACTTGTTTGCCCTTATTATGCCAACAAGAGCTACAGCTTTCAGAGCTTATCAATAATTTCACTAGGCCCATGCAATGCTAATGCACTGGTCAGCTGTTTACAGCATCCTGTCAGTAGCCGTTTTCAACCATTGCTAAACCACCCTTTATTAAAGCAATAAATCACAATAAGGCACAGATTGTATTGGATAGTTACAAAGATATAACAGTATCCAACTCATGTACATCCTTTGTGCTTTACTGCAATTATATATATATATATATATATATATATATATATATATATAAAAAAAAAAATATATATATATATATATATATATATATATATATATATAAAATAGGTTTTTTATATAAAATCTGTCCATACACTAGGAGAGCTTGGCTTGGCATCTCCCTTTTTTTATAACTCTGAGTGTGTGTTGCATAATTTTACATATTTAATCAAACTATGCTATTGTGATTTCATTTTTACTATACAGAATACTGACTGTGACTTGTTCAGAGCATATTCTTATTTATCTGAAAGTTTAATTAAAAAATATAGGGTTCTTATGATGGGTTATGGGAGGAAGTGACGTGACCCAGAAGTGATGGAGACAGGAAGCACGTAGTTGGGGTTGGATTTTATTTACAGCATGCACAAAAGTACAAAGTCCTGAGCAGTGGGTTTCCACACAATTGCAGCGAACAAAGAAAACTGCCTCTGTTACCAGCTATGGTAAGCAGAGGCTTGCAATGAAAACAAATATTCCACTCAGCACAGAAACACTGCCACGTGGTATCTCAATAATCCACACAGAACAGAAACACTGCCACGTGGTATCTCAATAATCCACACAGAACAGAAACACTGCCACGTGGTATCTCAATAATCCACACAGCACAGAAACACTGCCAAGTGGTATCTCAATAATCCACACAGAACAGAAACACTGCCACGTGGTATCTCAATAATCCACACAGAACAGAAACACTGCCACGTGGTATCTCAATAATCCACACAGAACAGAAACGCTGCCACGTGGTATCTCAATAATCCACACAGAACAGCAGGTGGCTTGGGATCCCTCTCTCAAGCAGGATAAGTAGTTCCTGGAGATGCCAAGGATCACAGGGGGAAGTCCTGGCTCGGAGGCAGCCAGCTTGGGAATCCTCAGTCTGGGTGAAGAGGCAGAAAATATGTGTGGTGTTATTTAAAGGGTTAAAACTGATTATGTGTCCTTCAGAATGACTGTGTGGTGTTGTGAGCAACGGGTGAGCATTATGTGTTATCTTGTTGTGTTCTGAGCACAGCACATTCAGCACATTTTAGTCAGAACTACTTGCGATGTATTTCTCAAAAGATAGTTAAGGAGCTGTTATGTCTAGTTTAAGGTAAAGCTGTTTAGTTAAAAACAATCCCTTATAAGGGAGTCTTCATCTTTGAGAAAGTTCTATAATCATGACGTGTTAATTTGCTGATTTGTTGCTATGCTAATCAAGTATAAATATCGTGCTACCTCGTCAATCATTAAGAGAGAGTGTGTTCCTGTAACCATTGCTGCTCTTCCCTTGCGCGCATTGTATTAAAGCTTCTTGAACCTGGTATATGAGTGGTGTCATCAGTCATTTCATATTGAACGGGATTTTACCGACTACAGAACTTGGCGACGAGGATGGGATACGCCGCAGTGTATATTCTTTCTTGTCTGGTACTGGCCTGCCAGGGAGGGTGAGTATTTTAATGAAAACCACCTTCCATATTTAGTGGTTAAGCCGCTAGCAGACTTGACTGATAAAACTGCATAAGGTGTAATAAAAGAACAAGGAATAGGCTAAACACGTAATGACTGATGGGCACTCGTGAGCAGGAGTCTTGAGGTGTTGTTGTTGTGGGAGTATATACAATTTTCCTCGGGGAGGACCCGAAGCTGCCGGCGTTGTAGCTATCAATAATTATTATTATTATTATTATTATTTATTTCTTAGCAGACGCCCTTATCCAGGGCGACTTACAATTGTTACAAGATATCACATTATTTTTACATACAATTACCCATTTATACAGTTGGGTTTTTACTGGAGCAATATAGGTAAAGTACCTTGCTCAAGGGTGCAACAGCAGTGTCCTCGACCGGGGATTGAACCCACGACCCTCCAGTCAAGAGCCCAGAGCCCTAACCACTACTCCACACTGCTGCCTAATAGGGCTACGCGACCGGGAGGGCTTTTGCAGGAGTACTGCAATTGTCATTGTTGTTGTTGTGCACTCGGGGTGAGCAGCTGCACCGATGAGGAAGGTTATGCAGTAGCAATGTGGTACTGTAGAGACCAGGTTGTTGCAGGAGGACTGCAAATAAAATTAAAGTTTCATTCGGGGAGTACCCGAATGAGTGGTGTTACTGTAGAAACCGGGTGTGGCACCAAATTACACTGAACAAACATGACTGAAGCTATTGATTATGTCCTAGCAAAACATACTCCATGGCAGAAGTCCATGTTGGATGAAGGCTGGGATCCCTTGTGGACCCTAATACAGCACCGAGAGTGGTGGAGCAAGCAGGACAAATATCGTCCTGAGAAAGGGATTGTGATTATGTGTAGTGTGCTGCCCCAGGTGCAGGGAGCACTGACTACGGCATTGGATAAGGTGAAAGTGTGTCAGCAAGAGAATGCATGTCAGCAAGAGAATGCTTTACTTATGGAGCAACTGTCATTTGTGCAGTGTTCCATGACGAAGGCAAAAAAGGTAACAAGGAACGTATGTGCAGTCGCAGGATTAGGTAAAGGGGGTGCATTGCAAAGTAATGGTGGTGATATAGACTGGGCTGGACTGGAGTGGGAAGCAGCTCTATATCGAGAGGATGACTGGGATTTTTATGGAGATGAGGAGCATGAGGGGCTAGCTTGCTGATAATGCTGTGGCAATGGGAGTGAAACAGAGAGAAGGGGAACTGGTGCAGGAGTATGGTGTAAGAAAATGGGAAGCGTACAGAGATTATTCGGGATCAGAGGAGCCCAAAGAACAGGATCAGGTGTTTGTGCAAGTGTTAATAAGTGGCCTCGGTCCACATCTGCAGAAGTCGATTGAACTGGGAGTTAATCCCGGGAATATGTATGATGCAGTAACGGCCTGGGGAGGAATGGTTGAAAATCGGAGAAAGGAGAATAAAGAGGAAAAGGGGATGTGAAGAAAGTGAGTGTAAGTGTTTCAACTATAGAACAAGTCAGGGTGTGGTGAGACATACTAAATCTGAAACAAACTAAGGGATCTAGATGAGAATATTAAAAATATTTTTGTGACTAAGATACTTGTGTGTGTCTTGTAAAGGACAGTTGTATTGTGTTCATGTTGTATTGTGTTTGTGGCCGGCTGTGTTAACAAGCTGTATGGTTGTGATGATTATACCATACACATAAGACTATAGTTTAGGTAACAACAGTTGAGCGTAATATAGAGTCTCTGAACTGGGTGTTACATATGTATGTAATATATGTTTGTCTGACTATTACATGTTGATCTATTTGTGAGTTAGGATAACCTATTAATAGGTTAAACCTGTTACACAAACTGTCACAAAGTGGGACGGATGAGGGTATTGGCATAACACCCGAGTTAAAGTCCATGAGCGCACCAACAAACATGTAAATTTAAGGTGCAAAGGAAAACAAACCATTAATAAAACCCATAAGGTAGAGTAACGTTCCATTTTCTTGGTGTTATATTGGATAATTATATTGGTAAAAAGGCAGTTTAGAATGATCATTCATTTTATTAATAATTTCTTGGGTCAGGGTTAGGGTTTTGCTTAAGTAAAAAGATAAAGCAACATTTTAGACTTTACATAAGTAAGAGTGGGAGTACGTTAACTGTGTTCACGAAACCTGTCACAGTTTGAGAACGTAAGCCAGCTTCAGTTCAGGAATTGATATAATGGAGTAGATTAAAATAAAATATGGATCGCAACAGCGATGTAATAGGTCTGGAAGCTAGAAGTTTAGCTCAAAGAAGCAGCAAAAGATAAGATTCTGGGCGTGTTGCCAGAGAACAGGCAAATATGCAGATAAGGTGCCTGGGCAGTTGTCCAGCAGCAGAGAAGTGTTAATAGTAGATATTGGAGGCACACAGCAGCAAGGTCAAGACACAACTCAGAATGAGTTTTTGAATTAATAACATCTGAAGCAATGCTTGTAGTCATAGTGATATTTACAGGTAACTTGTTGGTGAACAGGAAAGTCTGAAACGGCGGAAGAACCGCAAGGAGATTATAGTGAATGCATAAGAATGTTGCGACGGCTGCAGGCGCAGATAGGGGAGTGACGTGCGGTGGCCTCGATTGGAGCAAAGGGGGGTAAAGAAGACGATGACAGAATGTTTGTTGATGACCTGTTGTTGTGTAGTTCTTCTCTTACAGACACGAAGCTCCTGTTAAATGCCACTCTTGCGGTGCTACAGGAGAATGGATACAGATAAAATCCAAAGAATGCACATGTACTCAGCTACAACAGGAAGGCCGTCAGCACAGACCGGAAAAGGCTCTTACACTGATCCCTAAGCTTAACATGGTGACGGAGCTCAGACAACTCCTAGGAACCTAGGGTACTGACAAAGAATGGTATGGATGTATGTAAAGGTCACAGGGCAACTGCAGTGCTTTGTGGATAGGGTACGATGCTGAGAGGAAAGGCAGTACAGTGCAGGAATTCGAGCTTAGTGAAAGTAACTTTAGGTTGTGCTACTGGCGTGGTGACCAGTTTGTTTGTTTGTGAATATGGGATATGAATATCCTCTTAGAACCGAGCAGTACAGCCAAAGCAGCTCTGAGGTGGAGTAGCGGAGCCATTGGCAGTATTGTGGTGTATGACTATACAGCCACTTGGGCTAAACAGGGTTTATTATCATAGCGAGAGAAAACACCAAGCATTAGGCTTGGACTGACAACATTTGGGAGATGAACTGGAACGACAACAAAGTGAGGTACTGAATCTGATCAATGGAAATGCAACAACTACGTTGAGCAGGCTGCCAAACAAGAACAGATGAGCAATGGAGCCCTGTGTGGTCTGCCCTGTGCTTATATCAATGCTTTCAGTACCAGAGGTGAAGGAGATTCAGAACAATAAATGATCCTACCAGGGTTACCTGGACAAAATAAGGGACAGTGGGTTGGTTCCTTAGATGTAAACTAAACTGTATAAACATTAATTATTTCTCCGCTAAGGGCCAGCTTGAACGAATAATGACTTCCTTGTGTTTACAGGGTGACAGTGATGGACTTGGGATGGAACGAATCTCACGAGGAAGTGGGATGAACCAGGTGTCCTGTACTTACTTTATTTTTTCCCCACAGGGTGAGCTCCAACGATTGTCAGTCAGGTCTGAAAGTAGAATCCATTCCTCAATGGATCAGCATGTCCAGGGAGCCAAGGGGGGAATGACGACCAGGAAGTTATCACTCATGCTGTCCTGAGGATCCGCATGGGGTGTGGCAATTAGGCATGTGGCACATGAACATTTAGGAAGTTGGGGATCCACTACAGTTATTGGAAAATGTGGCATGGAACAGGGTCACAGTGCATTGCAACTACTCAGTGCCCATATTTGTACGTCACTGTTCTAACTTCCCCTCACTGGTTACAATCTTTACACAACGAATGACGGAAGGTTTATTCAATGCACTATAGCAACGGTCAGTAGGACCCGGCATAAGCGTGAAATATTATCTGTACGGTCAGGGTGGTTCAGGGCTGCTCAATCAACAATAAATGGGATCAATACAGAATTCCAGCAGCGTGATAATGATGGTATTAATACATGAAATGCTATGGGTATGCTGCACTCTGCCACTGAGGTGTATCATACTGCAGATGCAATACAGTTAACTGTAAAAAAACTATCAGGCAATTAGAGATGATGTAAGTATTACGCAATATGAAAAAAAGATGCTATCGCATGGGGAGTCTCTCCAACATATTAAGGTGGGTTAGGTACTGAATGGGCTGCTGAGGTACGAGACGCTGTCCTCACCCGCCCATATCGAGGCCTGTACCCCACTACCAATATCACATACCAAACTGTGATACCCTCAGGAACCCCTGTGGTACCTGCGGCGGTGAAAACGGTTCAACCATTGGGATAACAAAAAGGGTAGCCATGTATATACATTGAACAATGTGGGGTGGTTTGGAGTTGTGAATTCTGGCCTAAATTCTGTAAATAGTATTGAATCTAACAAGGGAAGAGCAATGTTATAGAATGCAAGCAGCACTAACCAGGGATATTATAATAGCTATTAGAGATTTGCATAACAGGATGTTGGGGGGTGCATGGAAACGGGAGGTGATATAGAAATTGGCACGAACGGGGTACCCTGTACATCGCCAATTTCGAGATAATATGGTTGTTAGGACGGAACGTTGCAATAATGATATATGTTTTATTTTAGTTGTTCCATACACCATCAGTCAGTACCAGCACAACACTGGAATGAGAGGAAGTAGCATCGGGGTAGTGATTGGAGCGCGGGTTATTGTCCCGCATATTACCTGGGTGGGCCGGATTGCCAATAATGCCACACTGTATCCAAGGTCAGCTGAATGTATTGATTTCGGGGATGCCATATTATGCGACCATGCTGGTAGCACAAACATGTCAGCACAGATATTGGACGCCACGGTGCACCTGAAACTGGGGTACGAACACGGAGCACAGATGCAGAATGGAACATGGTGTGTCACAACATCAGTGACAAGTATGATAATGGGTGGTAGCGGCCAGGTATGCCCGATGCCCCCTACCATGTGTTTTGACCCACGTGGGGTGGTGACAGTGGGTCACCTGAACTTGCACCCGTTGCAATGCTACAGGAGGTAGAAGACTGTTCAGTTGGTGGAGGTTAGTTCACGAGTGGTTGTGGCTAAGAAACAGGCGTCGCTGGCTGGCAATACCGGCCAACTCATATTAGCTAGCGCCCGCTCATGCGGCTGGGGTACTCTGTGTGGGTTAGCGGGAGAATCAACTGGTGTGGACTGGGCTGATTGGTGGAATATGTCAGGACATGCGTCCTCAATATTATCTGTGCTTACATTATTAATTTCTGTACTTTTATTGTGTTATCGGAAATGTGTAATGAAGAAGCAACGTCTCCTCCAGGGACTGTAAACTGAATCCATCTGTTCTTGTGTCCGATTAATTGGACCGACAACTCGCTACGAGTCACTCCTCCAGGACGATGTGACTGTAAAGACATGTGCTAGTAACCTCTGTCTTGGCACTTGGACCATCTCGGCCCGGTTTGTTCGAAGGTCCAAAGGAGGGACCGAAGAGGCAGAAAATATGTGTGGTGTTATTTAAAGGGTTAAAACTGACTATGTGTCCTTCAGAATGACTGTGTGGTGTTGTGAGCACTGGGTGAGGAATGTGTTATCTTCTTGTGTTCTGAGCACAGCACATTCAGCACATTTTGGTGAGAACTGCTTGCGATGTATTTCTCAAAAGATAGTTCGGGCGCTGTTATGTCTAGTTTAAGGTAAAGCTGTTTAGTTAAAAACAACCCCTTATTGGGGGCTCCCGAGTGGCACATCCAGTAAAAGCACTCGCTAGAGTGCAGGATGCGCTCTATAGCCTGGACGTCGCCGGTTCGAGTCCAGGCTATTCCACAGCCGACCATGGACAGGAGCTCCGAGGGGGTGGCGCTCAATGGGCCGACTGTCGCCCGGGGGGAGGGAGGGTTAAGTCGGCCAGGGTGTCCTCGGCTCACTGCGCAGCAGCGATCCCTGTAGTCTGGCCGGGCGCCTGCGGCCTTGCCTGTAAACTGCCCAGAGCTGCGTTGTCCTCCGACGCTGTAGTTCTGAAGCGGCTGCACGGTGAGTCTGCAGAGTGTAAAGAAGCGGGCGGCTGACGGCACACGCTTCGGAGGACAGCGTGTGTTCATCTTCGCCCCTCCCGAGTCAGCGCAGGGGTGGTAGCGGTGAGCTGAGCCTAAAAATAATTGGGCATTTCAAATTGGGGAGAAAATAATAAAAACTAATTGGCAACGACTAAATTTAAAAAAAAAAAAACCCCTTTAAGGGAGTCTTCATCTTTGAGAAAGTTCTAGAAAGTTCTATAATCATGACGTGTTAATTTGCTGATTTGTTGCTATGCTAATCAAGTATAAATATCGTGCTACTTTGTCAATCATTAAGAGAGAGTGTGTTCCTGTAACCATTGCTGCTCTTCCCTTGCGCGCATTGTATTAAAGCTTCTTGAACCTGGTATACGAGAGGTGTCATCAGTCATTTCATATTGAACGGGATTTTACCGACTACATGGGTATAAACACAACAAACAAATAAACAAACTCTCGGAGCTCACGCAGTACAACCATCTCAGTCCAGGATAGGGAGACCAAATGGCAGAACCCCATAGCCTAAATAGTGCCGAGCTCTCCCTGCAATCAGTGCACTGCCCCACCTCAGCCAATCGTCGAGTACTGCAATAATGGGGCTCGATCATGAGGTCCTGCCCCAAGTTAAGATGGCCGCTACCACTGCGGCTTCCGCCCCAACCATGACTAAGCCTTTCTCCTCAGTCTCGGTCCTTCCTGCACAGCGCTGCCAGTAGTCGAGAGGGCGAATTACAAGAGGGACTCCTTTCACTCCTGTCACAGTTCTATTCACCACAGTTCTCAACCTGAATTTTATTAATGGAAATCTGCAGTTAAGAGGTTCAACAGTTGGTTTTACAGGCCTGGACTAATGTCCCAAGATTAATGTTAATCAGAAATGTGAAACTAGCCATACATCTTCTGGTAATGTCCAACATCTGGAAAAGAAGCACTGCTTCTCATTTCCAGTCGTGATTACTCGCATATCGAAAAACATGCTGGTACTGTTTGTTAAAAAGGAGCCTAAAAACAAAATGCTGAAATTATAAAAGCTTCTCTTTGAATTCCTCAGGAAGCTAATTTATATTTTTATTAAATGTAATGTAGGGCTCTATGTATCATTGATTTTTCTTTTGTATCTTTTTGTAGGTTTTTGTGACTTCGTAGACCTACCCGCGATATTCTTAAATTAAGATGCTTTTGCGAAATTCATTTGTTAAGTGTGTTCATAGAATTACGTTTTCACATATATATGTATATTATATACACACAGTATATATATATATATATATATATATATATATATATATATATACCGTATTACTTCAATCTGGTGCCGCGGCGTTTATTTTAACTTGATCAAAATGACTGCAGCCCTTAAACAAGGGCGGCAATTATACAAGGGCGGCCTTTATTAATAATACTATGCTTTACAAACGCTGCAATATTTTATTAAATGATTTACTATACTATACTATTGTGTGTTTTTGGGGCTTGAATACAGTACATTTACTGACACTTAACAAGAGCCTATTAGGTGGGAGTTGGGAGGTCAGCGGAGTACTGTACCAGTGAATCAGGAGTGTTTATTGGTTGCTATGGGGCAGGACAAGAAGAGGCAAGAGTACGGTATGTTATGCAGTTGTTTTTCTTAACAAAAAATATTACCTCTGAATATCAGTTTGATTTCTTTTAAAACTAAAATATATCCTACTCTGTTATTTTTTTGTCACTGTAATTTACCTGCTTGTTTGTAATTTCTCTGTAAAAAACAAAACAACTAAATCCACTACAAGAAGATATCTTCAGCCAGCTTTTGGATAGCGCTTAGAGTGACCGGCAAAGCTCTAAGTTGCTCTGAGTTTAAGTTTTCACCATCCAAGCTGACGATGAGGTAAACAGACAGCCCTTGTTTTATCCCCTGCTGTGTTGGCACTGAACTCTGCAGGAAATAAAGGGACGTGAAGGACTGCTGTGCTGTAAGTAGTTCATCTTGGGTTGTCTGTCGGGACTGTACTATAAAACAAATTCTCTGTATTTACAAACACGTAAGTAATATTAGTACGTATATGGACCCCTTAAACTGTATGTCGGCTGTGCCAACAAAAAACATAGAAGAATAAATAAACAGCACCTGTTTTTCCTGCCTGATTTCACACATGTTGCCATGACTGTCATTTGCTGTCCTGGATGTACCTTATTTGCGCAAAATAACTACCTGTGGAACAGGAAAACTAAGTATTAAACAGTACTGTATGTATTAATCTGTACGTATTTGTAACAGGGCGAGGTGCCCTGTACATTATTTTGTTTATTTATTTTTAGATCGGGGTCTCCCCCTCCGCCCCTGTGCAGATTGTTTTGTGTTTGTTTATTTTTATGTCGGCGAAGCGCTGTATGTTTTGTTATTGTTTTGTTGAAATGACGGCGTAGCCGATTGTTTTGTTTAGTGTGGATGGGTAGCCCCATCCACAACATAATTAATAAACCTGTGCAGATTGTGGCCGAGGTGTAATAGGATGATTTACTAATTAGTTAAACCCCTCGGCCATGATATAAAAAGCCTGCAGCTCTCGGCACTCGAGGTGGGTGTGAGAGAGGAGAGAGCGAGCAGAGAGAGAGAGAGAAACTGTATTTAAAAAAGACAAAGGATCAGTGAAGGCTATTGCCCAGCCTGACCGTGTTATTTTGTGTTCGAGAGTTATTTTTGTTTAAACCTTTTATTTTCGCTCTGTGAGCAAGTGTTTTTTTTTTTGTTAAAATATTTTATTTATTTTTGTTTAATAAAAACGGCGCTGAAAGCGCGTTTTGAACTGAAAGTACCTGTGTGTTTTTAGTTCCTGCACTCTGGCCTGACGTCACCGCTCGTCATTCCTGTCACATGTGGTGTCCAGCGTGGGATCACCAGCGCCTCCTGGACTCAGGCCAGAAAGGGTACTTCAGTTTGTTTTTTGTTTTTTTGTTTTTTCGTGTGTGAGGAAGAGGAGAATGGGAGGAAGAAGAGGAAAGGGGGAGGAAGAAGAGGAAAGGGGGGAGGAAGAAGAGGAAAGGGGAAGGAGAAGCAGCAATGGCCGCAGCAAGTCTGCCTCACCTGCCTGCGGGGGAAGGAATGGTGCTTTAATTGTGGGAAGTCCTGGCACGTGTCCCCTGGCACCTTCCCCATATGGCAGGAGGAAGACCAAGACCTGGAGTGGGAGGAGCCTGAACGTCCTGCACATAAGTGAAAGGAGCCCGAATGTCCTGCGCCTGAGTGGGAGGAGCCCGAATGTCCACAGCCCAAGAAGGGGGAGTCGGTGTATCCAAAGCCCAAGAGGGGGGAGTCGGTGTGTCCACGGCCCAAGACGGGGGAGTCGGTCCGTCCACAGCCCAAGAGGGGGGAGTCGGAGTGTCCACAGCCCAAGAGGGGGAAGGCCGGACATCCACAGCCACAGGAGGAGGTTAGCTGGGAAGCCCTCTTCCACAGCAGGAGCGTACCATACTGTTGCTGTATCTGTGGGGAGTGGGGGCATTTCCCAGTGAACTGCCCCCTCACACGAGAAGAGGAGCAGGAGCTGCCTCTGCCTCCTCCCCCACCTCACCCAGCAGAGGGAGAGTACCTTCTGGTTCCACCTCCACCGTCGTGGGAGGACTGTGTGCCGCTCCCACCTCCACCAGCAGAGGGAGAGTACCTGCTGGTTCCACCGCCATGGGAGGACGATATGCTGCTCCCACCACCACCAGCAGTGCTGGTTCCCCCACTGCAGCCAGAAGGGGAGGAGCCCCTGCCGCCTTCGCAGCCAGAAGGGGAGGAGCCCCTGCCGCCTTCGCCAGGAGCAGAGCAGCAGGAGCTGCCTCTGCCTCCACCACCTGAGGGAGAGGAGCAGGAGCTGCCTCTGCCTCCACCACCTGAGGGAAAGGAGCAGGAGCTGCCTCTTTCTCCACCACCCAAGGTAGAGGAGCAGGAGCTGCCTCTCCCTTCATGACAGGACGGACCGGGACAGAAGGCTGGTGGTCCACAGCTGCCCTTGCACGGGCTGCTGAAAAGGGCAAGGGGGAAAACGGCCGGGTTACCGCGGCTGAGAAGAGGGCCAGACCTAGCCCCACCGCTGGTCCTGGCTCCCCTCCTGCAATCACCTCCCAAGAGTCTGCTGCCGCCGTCGCCTCCCGAGGGTCCGCTGCCGCCGTTGCCTCCTGAGGGACCGCTGCCGACCTGTCGTCCATCGCTCAGGGATGCCAGTTCGCCATCGCTCGGGGATGCCAGCCTTGCACCGCCCAAGGATGCCAGCCTCGCACCGCCCAAGGATGCCAGCCTCGCACCGCCCAAGGATGCCAGCCTCGCACCACCCAAGGATGCCAGCCTCGCACCGCCCAGGGATGCCACGCACGCTCCACTCATGGATGCCACGCCTGGATCACAATGCTGTCAGTCTTTTGCTCCATACAGTGTACAAGATATGAGGGAGAAGTGGAGCTCCCGCTGCCGCCTCCATGGCCAGGGACTCCCCTCCCGAGTTCGCCTCCCGAGGGTCCGCTGCTGCTGCCGTCGCCTCCCGAGGGTCCGCTGCTGCTACCCTCGCCTCCCGAGGGTCCGCTGCTGCTGCCGTCACCTCCCGAGGGTCCGCTGCTGCTGTCGTCGCCTCCCGAGGGTCCGCTGCTGCTGCCGTCGCCAGGGATCCTGCTTTGCCTGGGGTCGCCAGGGATCCTGCTTCGCCTAGGGTCGCCAGGGATCCTGCTTCGCCTGGGGTTGTCGAGGGTCCTGCTTCGCCTGGGGTCGCTACACTGTGGCCAGAGCCCCACGAAGAGGAGCTGCCGGCCACGAAGAAGGAGGGGGGGGGGGGGGGGTCAGGAGACCAGCTTCCCCCGCAGCAGTTTCGCTGCCGGAAATTGGGTGGCGGGAGCCCCACGGAGGGGAACTGCCGGCCATGAAGAAAAGGGGGGAGTTCAGGAGACCAGCTCACCCAGCTGCACTTTCACGGCAGGATAGTGTGTGGCGGGAGCCCCGGAAGAGGGAGCTGCCAGCCACGAAGAATTGGGGGGTGCCGGACCTCCCACCATGGCCACCCCCATGGACACTGTGCTTCCCCCTCTTCCGGGACTTTGAGACTGAGGGGGGAGGTGGCCGTTGGGGCCAAGTGTGCGTTGCACAAGGGGGGGATATGTAACAGGGCCTCCCCCTCCGCCCCTGTGCAGATTGTTTTGTGTTTGTTTATTTTTATGTCGGCGAAGCACCGTATGTTTTGTTATTGTTTTGTTGAAATGATGGCGTAGCCGATTGTTTTGTTTAGTGTGGATGGGTAGCCCCATCCACAACATAATTAATAAACCTGTGCAGATTGTGGCCATGATATAAAAAGCCTGCAGCTCTCGGCACTCGAGGTGGGTGTGAGAGAGGAGAGAGCGAGCAGAGAGAGAGAAACTGTATTTAAAAAAGACAAAGGATCAGTGAAGGCTATTGCCCAGCCTGACCGTGTTATTTTGTGTTCGAGAGTTATTTTTGTTTAAACCTTTTATTTTCGCTCTGTGAGCAAGTGTTTTTTTTTTGTTAAAATATTTTATTTGTTTTTGTAAATAAAAACGGCGCGAGCGCCTTTACCTGCAGTACGTCCCTGGTGTCGTTTTTGTTTCTGCTTCTGCCGTGACGTTAGACCATCGGTCACCCTGCCACAGTATTAAACACCAAAGACCTGCCTGTGGAACAGGATAATTATACATATTAAACTGTATATACGTTCTAAACCAGAGCAATTCCCAGCTAAAACCCATGGTGTTTGGCAGGGACAATACGCTGTAAACAGGACTCCGTTCTAACAGGATCCATTATAAGTGGAGTGCACCTGTATATACAGTGGTGTAGCGATAAATAAAAAAGTGGGTAAACTCCCGTTTGGTGCTCGAGGCCAGGCAGTGGCAGGGTAGGAACTCAGGTTGACTGCTGTTTCTGTTTTTTTTTATTGGGTTTGGAGCAGGGGTGGGATCAATTCCGAATGTGTTGGTAAACTCCAATTCAATTCAAGAATTTGAATTTGAATTGAAAATATCTTCAGGATACAGAAGTGGAATTTGAATTGGAATGAAAGGAAATAGAATTTAATTCCAGGCAAGTTGGGCTAAGTAAGGAAAGCTGTTTTGGTTTTCCTTCCAGTATGCCAGTGGATCGGCATCCTCTGATAAGCATGGTAAGCTCAAGTAAGTTGGTGTTTCATCTGAAGCAGGAATTCTTGGTGGGGTTGTGGACTGGCTGCTCATTATGCAAAAAGTTTTGTGCGCTTCTTTGGTGGGGCTGAGGAATCCTTTGCCATGGCAGTCATTTTAGGAGAGAGAGAGAGCTGACCTTGTCAGTCAACATTTCCTGGATACTGTTTCTCTATTCACCCATGCACCAGTCCAATTTGAAATGTGGGTCAAGGGTGGCAGCCATCTGGAAACACTCCATGTTCTCAAACTTGGCAAGGCGTTTCTCTATTGAGGATTGCATGGTCACCACCAGCTTACTGGTGAAGGTTGCCCTTAAGTCTGCCACAGCATAACGGAGCCCCCAAACACATGCTATGACATAACTGGCTGTGACTATCTTATCTGCCTGACATTTATTAGTGGCTTCCTCAAATGGCTCCAGTGCTTCACAAAGTTCTCCTATGAGTTTCAGTTCATATGGCGTTAACTGAATGGGGGCATGAAGCTCCGACAAAATCTCTCCAGGGACTTGCAGGATGGACCTCATCATCTTCAACTGGCTATTCCACCTGGTAGCATTTGCAAGCTGCAGTTTGAAGTGTCCTTCTAGGACCTCAGTGGCTTTTGTAGATTTGTGGCAAAATGCCACAAGTTTGTGAACCTTTGCCATCAATATCTTTACAGGGCCTGCTTGTTCCGTGGCATCACGGACAACAAGTTGTACAGTGTGAATAAAGCATGGACTCCGTTCAGGTGGAAAATAATCTAGCTCCTCACTTACATTAACCATTTCAAGGTCAGTTGTCTCATCCTCGTCCTCATCGGTTTCACCATCTTGGACCTCTACTGGTGGGAATAAAGTGAATGCCTTCATCATGTTGGCAGCATTATCAGTCACTATCACTGATACCTTGTTTGTTATGTTGTAGCATGCCATGGTCTCCTCATACATTCTAAAGATGTTTTCTGCTGTATGTTTACCTTTAAAACGCTGACAAGACAACATGACACTTTGAAGAGCAACATCCAAAAGGAAGTGGCCTGTGATCCCAAAAAATGACCTCATGTCCCTGCTTGACCACAGATCTATAGTAAGACAGATGTTTTCAGCTTGTTGCATTTGAACCCTCAAATGATCTTTGACACTGGCAGTGCACTGAGGAATAAGCGTCTGGTTCATGTGTATCCTACTGGGTATGCTGAAACGTGGTTCAGCCAAGCTGAGGATGTTGCGAAAATCATTGTTTTCAACAGCAGACAGAGGGAGAAGACCATTAGCTATGTAACTAACAATGCTGTCAGTCAGCGCTACTTGACGACTGTCTGTAGCTGGCCATTTCATGGGTTGAGGGTGGCCATTCACCGCAGTCTGGTCAGGTTGCATAGATCTGTTCATACTGGTATCTTCAGGCTCCTTCAGGACCTCAGGGTGTTTTTTTTCTGTAAAAGGAACATATATTATGTACCAATCATTCTTAATTAAATCTTTTCTTGATGGCTAAATCAATATTAATAAAACTTTGGTCAATCACATCCATACAAAAACCTAAACCAGAACAATGTGCAAATGGGCATTGCTTAATTATTTAGTCACCAATAACCATGCATGAAAGAGGCCATGATTCTCAAGGAGAATAAGAAAGAGTGTGCGCAGTAAGGGTTAGCTATTATATAGATGCTTGTATTTAGCATTAACTGTACTTTTGTTAATTGGCCGATGTGGTGAACAGTTCACCGATGAATGATGGTAGTTAATTGCTTTTGTAAAATATTCATATTTTGAGTGTTAAAGAAATTTGATAATTTGATTATTTCTAAGACATGTAAGCATTTGAGGGGGTGTGGCAATGTGCCCCGCCCCGTGTGCATTTGTGTGTTATATGTTGCATGTAGTGTGTTAATGTTGGTGTATTGTAGTTGGTACACGGGATATAATGTGGGTAATGAGCATGAGTGTTTAAAATGTATAATTGTATTTAGGCACGGGGATTGCACTTCACTTCACGTGCTTTTAAAGTATGCAATAATATATGAACACGGGGTTGCACAGAATTAGTTCACGTGCTGGGTTTCAAGTGAATAATTAATTAGTAATTGAATCCCGGCACAACAGTATATATAGATACACGTTTTTCTCACTCGGGGTTGTGTGTTCGTGAGTGGAGAACAGGTGAGAGAGAAAGGAGATTAATATATATATATATATATATCTATATATATATATATATCTATATATATATATATATATATATATATATATATATAAATAACAATTGCTATCGCGTGCTGGTAGGACCAGCACGATACTTGTTTGTTTATTTTTACTCACCGTGTTTGTTTGTCTGTTTGTCCACTGTTTCAGTGTTAATCTGTTTTGTCTATTTATTTTGGCCTCAAGTGCCATGTGCTGTTTTCTGTTTAAACCTTTTTATTTTACAATAAACATACTGAGCATAGACATTGTGTCTCAGTTTCAACCCCAGTACTGTCTGTCTGTGTACTCCTTTCTGGTCTGACGTCACCCCTACAGCTAGCCTGTCACAGGGGGAAAAAACCATCATGACACCATGTACTTACTTGAAGATGCCTTTTGAAGTTGGTGGTTGCTTTGGTTGAAAAACAGACAGGTGTACTGCAGTGGATACATGTAGCATGATGGTTTCCAGCTGTACCACTTGTAGTTGGCTCACCAAAGTGAATAAGGACTGAAGTCTTTCCAGACCTTGCATCTTTAGTTGAATGTTTATGCATGATGTTATTTTTCAAGGACATCCAAATCTCACAGTAGTTATGCCAGTCCAGAGTTCACACACAAAAATCAGGTAGTCTTCCAAAGCAGAGTTAGGGCAGCCAACAGGGTTTCCAAACGTCCAAGGTCATACTCAAAAAGCAATCCAATTCAATCAAAAGCACAAACCAAAACATCTCACCACAACACCAACTTCCTTCTACTCCTCTTTCACTGAGGTACTGTTGGCTTCTCTTTATATAAGGCAAGTCATTACTCTTCATTCAGGTGTGCTTGATTACATGCATTCTGGGTAATGTTTTTTTTTTTTAATTAGTAACATAGGAGTGAAGAATTAAAGGATTAAATAACAGATAAATAAAGAAAAACAAATAAATATGGACTACTGTAGCTCTTAAACATCTCATTACAAAAATGCAAAAAGTTTTGAAAGCTTTGAGCCATGCTTAAGATACAGTATTTGAAAGTATATATTAATGCTGTTGCAATCAGTATTGTTCATAGTGATATAATATAAAAGTATAAAGTATATAGTATAACATAAATGTGGCATTTGACTTTTTAAAATGAGTGGAATTTCATGGAATTAAATTCTATTTCCTTTCATTCCAATTCAAATTCCAAGAAGAATAAAATCAAGGTTCTGGAATGGCCTAGTCAAAGTCCCAATCTAAATCTTTGAGAATCTTTGGTATGAGTTGAAAAAGGCCGTGCACAAGAGAAGTCCTCGGAATTTGCGTTGAAGAATGGTCAAAAATCACTAAAGATTCATGCCAAAAAGCTCATTAACAAATATCCTAATAGTTTAAAAGAGTTTATTATTACTAAAGGTGTCTAAAATAGCCATTAATTTAATTTTCCTTGTCAGGGTATGAATACTTTTGAATTAGCATTTTTGCAAAAAAAAAAAAAAATGCTGAAATAAATAATTGTAGACCTCTATTTCTTTAACTTTTTTTTCCTCATCCACAAAAGCAAAACTATTGCTACAAAAGATTTTTTCTAGAATGTTTTGTTTTCGAGAAATTTCTACACTGTATATATATATATATATTTATATATATATATATATATATATATAGAGAGAGAGAGAGAGAGAGAGAGAGAGAGAGAGAGAGAGAGGGAGAGGGGCTTCAGTGAGTTACAGGAAAATAATGTCATCCAGGGTTTCTGTGACATCATAAATTATGAGACCAAAGGTCGAGTAATTTATAAACTGTCACAGAAACCCAAGATGGAATTGTTTTGTTCTAGTATATTTTCCTCTATAGGAATTATCACTTTTTGACGTCACTAGTGTGGTATTATCACTTTTTTTTTCGAATGGCTCAGGATGCAAATATAGCCTTCATCCATGTATTTATATTATATATATATATATATATATATATATATATATATATATATATATATACAGACGTGCTCAAATTTGTTGGTACCCCTCCACAAAAAATGAAGAGTGCACAGTTTTCTCTGAAATAACTTGAAACTGACAAAAGTAATTGGCATCCACCATTGTTTATTCCATATTTAATAGAAATCAGACTTTGCTTTTGATTTTTTATTCAACATAATATTGTAAATAAGAAAACAAATGAAAATGGCATGGACAAAAATGATGGGACCGCTAATCTAATATTTTGTTGCACAACCTTTAGAGGCAATCACTGCAATCAAACGTTTTCTGTAGCTCTCAATGAGACTTCTGCACCTGTTAACAGGTAGTTTGGCCCATTCTTCCTGAGCAAACTGCTCCAGCTGTCTCAGGTTTGATGGGTGCCTTCTCCAGATTGCAAGTTTCAGCTCTTTCCATAGATGTTCGATAGGATTCAGATCAGGACTCATAGAAGGCCACTTCAGAATAGTCCAATGTTTTGTTCTTATCTATTCTTGGGTGCTTTTAGCTGTGTGTTTTGGGTCGTTATCCTGTTGGAGGACCCATGACCTGCGACTGAGACAGAGCTTTCTGACACTGGGCAGTACGTTTCGCTCCAGAATACCTTGATAGTCTTGAGATTTCATTGTGCCCTGCACAGATTCAAGGCACCCTGTGCCAGGCGCAGCAAAGCAGCCCCAAAACATAACCGAGTCTCCTCCATGTTTCATGTAGGTATGGTGTTCTTTTCTTTGAAAGCTTCATTTTTTCGTCTGTGAACATAGAGCTGATGTGACTTGCCAAAAAGCTCCAGTTTTGACTCATCTGTTCAAAGGACATTCTCCCATAAGGATTGTGGCTTGTCAATATGCATTTTAGCAAATTCCAGTCTGGCTTTTTTATGTTTTTCTGTCAAAAGTGGAGTCCTCCTGGGTCTTCTTCCATGGAGCCCACTTTCGCTCAAAAAGCGACGGATGGTGCAATCAGAAACTGACGTACCTTCACCTTGGAGTTCAGCTTGTATCTCTTTGGCAGTTATCCTTGGTTCTTTTTCTACCATTCGCACTATCCTTCTGTTCACTCTGGGGTCGATTTTCCTCTTGCGGCCGCGCCCAGGGAGGTTGGCTACAGTTCCATGGACCTTAAACTTCTTAATAATATTTGCAACTGTTGTCACAGGAACATCAAGCTGCTTGGAGATGGTCTTGTAGCCTTTACCTTTACCATGCTTGTCTATTATTTTCTTTCTGATCTCCTCAGACAACTCTCTCCTTTGCTTTCTCTGGTCCATGTTCAGTGTGGTGCACACAATGATACCAAACAGCACAGTGACTACTTTTCTCCATTTAAATAGGCTGAATGACTGACTACAAGATTGGAGACATGTGTGATACTAATTAAAGAAACTAATTAGTTTGAAATATCACTATAATCCAATTATTTATTATCTTTTCTAAGGGGTACCAACAAATGTGTCCAGGCCATTTTAGAATATATTTGTAGAATAAGCAATAATTCATCTCTTTTCACAGCTTCTTTGCTTTATTCTGTGACATACCAAAGGCATGCAAGTATACATGATAAAATAGCTTTTAATTTCATCACTTTTCAGGAGGAATGAAGAATTATTTCAATGAGCTGTAAGGGTACCAACAAATTTGAGCACGTCTGTATATATATATATATATATATATATATATATATATATATACAGTATATATATGAATCACTGGTTGGAAATTATGGCCTGTGATAGGTTAAAACCTCATCATAGGAGCAAAAATACTATTGCCCTGACATCCTTACACCACTGGGCATCACTGTCAGTCCTGCCCCTTTCTCCCCTGCACTCCTCACAACATGAGAAAATGGTTGAACACTGATTCTGTGACAGAAAGAATTGCAAAACATACTACAAAAGAAATATGCTCCAAACACTAAAATGGTGATTAAAACGTCACTGTCACCGTTTTCGGACTTTCTGAAATTCAAACAAATTGAACTCAACGAAAACAAATATGACGGGCGGGATATAAACTGGATTATGCAGCAGTTGCAAACCAGAAGGAGACCAAGTTTAAAATTAAATGCCCACCGGGAAGACTATTGATACCTCCATGGTGCAATGCCCTCAGCCTGTGGCTTCGGCCATTACAGCCCCCTGTCGGTAACAATATGTCAATAATTTTCCACCGTAGCCCTCCTCTCTATATATTGTGAGGGGTTGGTCGCACATGGAGGACATGGAGACAGCAAAGTTCCAAAGAAAGTATTCTTTAATAGCTCTCTGCCGCAACAAAGGCTGAAAACAAATAACCAACAAACAAAAAGAATAAACTGGAAGCAGGTCTCTTTACAAAAGGTAAAAATAAAAAAAAAAACACAAACGGATTTTAGTTGCCTTGCAGCAATGACCACAGGTTCCTGGTCATTCACCGTACTTCCAATGCTTCTCTTACAGTGGGACACTTTCAGGTTTGTATTGCGTTTCATCACTCAGTTCAGATGGTCCAAGCGGTCTCTCGAATACAGAAAAAAAAAACTTTTATAAAGGAGCTCTATGAGGAGATATATATATATATATATATATATATATATATATATATATATATATATATATATACACACATATATATATACATATATATATATATACACATATATACATATATATACACATATATACAGACGTGCTCAAATTTGTTGGTACCCCTCCACAAAAAACGAAGAATGCACAATTTTCTCTGAAATAACTTGAAACTGACAAAAGTAATTGGCATCCACCATTGTTTATTCCATATTTAATAGAAATCAGACTTTGTTTTTGATTTTTTATTCAACATAATATTGTATATTTAAATATATTTATTTATTATCTTTTCTAAGGGGTACCAACAAATGTGTCCAGGCCATTTTAGAATATCTTTGTAGAATTAGCAATAATTCATCTCTTTTCACAGCTTCTTTGCATTATTCTATGACATACCAAAGGCATGCAAGTATACATGATAAAATAGCTTTTAATTTCATCACTTTTCAGGAGGAATGAAGCATTATTTCAATGAGCTGTAAGGGTACCAACAAATTTGAGCACGTCTGTATATATTATAGATGGGACGAATACAGCGGTTCCAAATAATTTTCCTTTAAGGTCTCACTGAACCGACACATTTCAATTGAAAGCCAGTTAATCTTTTAAATCAGACAACTAGGTTGTGCTGTGTGTATAATCTCCAAAGTGCTTTCAATTAAAAACAAATTGTCGCAGTTTAATCTGTAAACAGGTGAGTTTCGCATGGCTGATGCAGATCCACATTATAAACACATAAGCATAACAATAGTGTGTAATGTCTTCAGGTAGGGTTTAAAAAATAAATCCCTCTTGTTACAATTCTTCGATCTATTGATGTTGCGATTTAAAAGTATTAAATTGAGATGAGGCAAAACATACATGATAATTGGCCAGTTAAAAGCCAACAATTTCCGTTGAAATCAAAGCAATCTGCAGAACCTAATTTATGTTCAAATTAAATGTCGGTTCCGTGTTTTTTTTTTTAAAGGAAGGAAGGAACTGCTGTATTCGTCCCATACCTTATATATATATATATATATATATATATATATATATATATATATATATATATATATATATATATATATTCCTGTACATCTAAAATATTGTAATTAATGTCCTTCTTAACGTTGTCCTAATTAGAAAACTACTTTAAATGATTGCAATTTCAATTATCTTGGGAGGTCTTAAACTAGTTTTTGAAAGGAGAGCCAAATCCAATGTCATCCTGTTTGTAAAAAAAAAAATAAGATTTTGTATTTGTACAAAGAAACCCACAATATAGCTCAGATATTGTTACTCTTAATCCGATGTTAATAATTATTGGGATTATTTGTGATATAATATAGTGCAATTAGTACTTCAAATCCTCTTATTATCCATGCCATCAATAACCCTGTTAGATTAAGAGTGTATATGTGATATTTGATATTACGAGGGAAGTGCTAAAAGAGTGTGATTTAGAAATTGAAAGGAAGAACTCTTGACATTACACAGAGTTGCTTTGAAAAAGCTGAAATAAAAAAATGCCACAGTTAGCATTTTAATTTAAGTCTCAGCTATATTTAGATTGCCAACCAGCGCTTGGTGATAAGTGAATTCAGTTATCTTTGCATAAGCATTACTGACAGTTATAGTTCAGGCATTGAAATGAATGTTGTGGTGATGTTTGATAAAAAAAATAAGCCACGTTTTATAAACATTTTAAAACTAATAAATAAACAATTACCACAACGAACATTATCGTAATATGTTGCTTAAAACATAATAACAATATATTCATAATAAAATTCAGTTCTTACCAATAAACAACAGTAACACGTTTAAAATTTTGGACTTGTTGTCTGTAGTAGCTTGGAGTTGTTTACATTATCGTCAGCATATTTTAAGTGATTGGAAGCTGAAATTACTTTTTTGAAGTAAGAAAAATTTTCTTATACCAATACAGAACCATTTTAATAGCAATACTGGTATTTAAATTGTGGGGAAACCTCAGCGTTTCCAGAAATATATTTTATTCTTGTAACTAGTCCCATTGAATCTGCATTACCCACACTCGCTCTAGCGTTCAGAGACAAAGGGCCTCATTTACGAAAGGGCACACAATTAGAACTGTCACAAACACAACTATTAACTGCAGCGCTTAAAAAGTAAATCATTTGGATTTGGTTCTGACAGCCCGGAAGGCAACCCTTCACATATTCAAATCCATTTATAGAAAGTCCTCCAGCTTTCTTGATCTACGTTTTCCTCGTTTTTCTTTTGTATTTGTTTTGCTTTCATTAATATCCAACCTAGTAATCTCAGTGTCCATCAGTTCTGGCAGATTTTACTGTATTTGCTGAATCGGTTTCTCCCACTGCTAATGTATTAAAAAATGCAGCCACCTAGTAACAGTTTAATCTTGAGGGCTACAGGGAAACGTACTGTCTTTAAATTTGGACTTTAGTGAAGACTGTGTGTGTACTTGAGTACATTAATTATTGTAAGTAGTAATTCATAGTTATTTAATCACTCACAGGCTGTAACCACAAACTCCACAAACCAGCCAGCATTTTTGTAAATAGGAACACATGTAATGAACAATAAAATAAACATTTTATTTGTGTCATCGTTGTCAATTTCAGGTGAAGCTTTGTGGTCGGTGACACAGCTGAGAATTTTTCCTCGGTCATCCCATCTGGTGCTGTCGGTGTCAGTTTTTCAGCATACAGTACAGTAGTTGCTCAGTAACCGGTGATTAATCGATCTAGGAGGGTTTACTAAAGCAGTGGTCCGCAAAGTGGGGGACGTGGAGAGTCAGTAAGGGGGGGCGGAGCTATGACTAAAGGGACAGGTCTGTAAAAAAAAAAATATTAGTATTTTTTTAAAGGATAGAACATTTTAAATAAATACATAAATGACAGCTAATTAGTCCATGTTCTTACCTTTCAAGTGAGCCATTGACGATCACTGTAGGACTTGTAGAACCAGACTAATTATGTTTGAAGTGGCGAGTGTGTGAGTGAAGCTGCAGTGAACAGAGCTGAAATGGCGGCTTCCATGTATGGGGCGGCAAGTGTAAAATAAAAAGCACTAATGTTTTAACAGGTGTTTTTTTTTCCCTCCAGATTTAATGTAAATTGCATTTTTTTCCCTAGATTTAACCAAAAAAAGTCCAGATAGGTTGGGTGTAGGGGTGAAACAATTATCTGTCCTTAAATTTCTTGAGCTTCAATTACATATTGGTGAATTGATTCATCAAATTAGAACCCAGTTTGAAGACCCCTGTTGCCGGTTCGCATTAAAACCTTGAGTGTGTGAGTTTGCTTCTTTTAGTGCTAGTATGGTAGAAGATTAGTGCGTTGCTAGGATACACACTTTAGGCCTCTACATTTGCGTTGAACAAGCCAAATCAGAAGTAGGCCTTATGTTCAGGTTTTCTTGATTTAAAAATTAAGGCAATACATTTTTTTTCTTCTTTTTTTTAAATCTATTAAATCTACTGATTACCTTCTTTTGTTACAAAGCATGTTGTGTTTGGATTATATGGCAATATTATATAGAAAGAAGCTGAATTTAGTACGATAGTTAAATGTTTTGCTTTGCTTTTGGACATAAAATGTTAACAGTAATGAACAACCATAGTTCAGATAGAAATGACTTCTGTTAAAATATAGTGTTTTTTATTTTTATTACAATGTTAAAGGGTCATCTGATGCAGGCACATTCTTTTCAGTTGTTAAAAACTTTGTATTTCTTTTTTTATAATCGGAAGTGTTCTAATTTGAATATGAGTGTTCTAATTTGAATATTATGCACATCTGTGTTTTTAGTTATTTGATCTTCTGTTAAAAAACTAATGTTTGTTCTTTATTTTGAAAAATAAAACGTCAATGCATTGATTATCGTTGATAAATGCCTATACGATAATCGAATAAGAAATTAGTGTGCCGACTGCACCACTAAGTTGTGTGTGTGTGGCACGAATGGGGACCCTGAGACCGGGGTGCCAATAAGAGAGCATGAGAGAGCGACTGGGAGACTGTGCGAGTGTCAGATCATCCGCTATATTGTTGTTGCTGTGTCCTGTAGTGCCTGTCGACTGTTTATGACTTGTTGAATAAATTCTTGGCAGCACTGCCGTGTACATATGTAATCTCAAATTGTGTTATTGGTAACAAATAATCTCAAACAATATTATAAAACAACTTTAGAAGTGCAGATAGCGCTACCGAATGCAATAATTTCGATGCATCCTGATGTTTTTTTTTTTTTTTTTTTAATAAACAATACAGTAGATGCAGGTAGATGGTATTCTCAATGTCAGAAAGCACAGACACTGTTTTACATTATTGGGAGAAAAACAGATGTATAATGACATATGATTGACATAAAACCTTTTTAGATAATTTAATTTGCTGTAAATACAACACCACTTACCTGCGTATGCTACTGGATATAATTAGGTACATGATTTGTTCTGTAGTTCAGTCTATATTTAATATTGGGCCGCGTTATCTCAGGGCATGCACTTTCTAGAAGCTACAACCGGACATTTGATGAAAACCTGTAGTCAAAACAGTTGCCCTGAATAACAAAACTTTTCCGCGCTTTTGTGACGGGATTTTAAATTTCCGACTGTTTTTCTTGTTCCGAGTAAAAATCAAAAATGGATGAGAACAGTCGCAAAATCCCAATTCCGACAGTATGAATGTTATGCAAATGAAGTGGGTACCTAATTAACATAACCCTGTGCAAAATAAAAAATGTTGATCTGGTCGGATTGAGTATTTTCCGGCTAAAATGGTTCTGCCTGTTTCAAAAAGTCCCAATGGAGATGGGAACCTATGTAAACAGGTTCAGTCTAAAAAAGGGTCTGATGTGGGTGCAGTGAGTGTGACTACTTTGGCGAAACGAGCCCAATGTGTTGCTAGAGATTGCTGCGAATTTAGAGGATGAAAAGGATCATTTAGCTGCTATGAAAAATAAATAAATAAACAAATAATAAATTATATATATATATATATATATATATATATATATATATATATATATATATATATATATATGTAGCCTAGAGTACAGTTTCTGTTTGTTACCACCAGGGGGAGCTGGTTTAATTGAGATCCCCTGTGGAAATGTCTTATTGTACCCTCTATTCTATTGTGACTTCCCACATGTCAGAGGTCAATGTTTTTGTTTTCTGTTGTGAAGGTAAGCCACATGGAATGATACTCCCTTTTTATCTATGTTCAAATCTTACTTTAAAATTGCCATCCGTTGTTATTATCATTTGATATTAATTAATAAGTACCTGTTAAACACCCTTTGATTTATATTTGTTGTCAAAACATGTTATTTTATGATTTGTGATTTATGATGCAGTGATATGAAGTAGTTTTGATTTATGGTTATACAGGAGTGGTGAGCATTTGTATTTTATTTTGGAAGATCTCTTTTAAATACATTTTAGTGTTTTACATCTGTTGCATAAGAAATGTTTTTGTTTTCTGTTGTGAAGACTGGATGACTGTCTGGATGTGACTGCACCAACAAAAGAAGGAAAAACAATAAAACTGTGTTTGATCACCCGCAAAATATCAAAAGGTTGAATTACTTTTATTTTAAAACTAAATTAAGAAATAAGAAAATAACACAACGCAAAGTCACTAGCCTATAATAACTACTGTAGGGTCTGAATATTATTTTAAAAGAGTTTTGCTTGTACTGGTATCGTACTGTAGTAAATGTTGGTTTTGTTTTGTTTTGCTACAGGCAGAGTTAGTGTGTCTGTAGTAATAGTAGGACTACGTAAGGTGGTCTTACATCTGGTGCCGTGACCCGGACTGTATGCGGGTTCAAATAAATAAAATAATATATATATATTAAAAAAATTATATATATAAAAAAAAAAAAAAAAAAAAAAAAAAAAAAAAGATCAACACAGTTTTATGTTGTTACAACGATGGACCGTGGTGTCAGAGGGAGCCTAACCAAGCCAGCATTCCCCACATCACTGCTTTACCTTTGAGGGATCCCTTCACAACCTGGACTTCAACGCCAACACCTCGTTGCTGGAATCCCAGAAGCTGAATGGTGCAATTGTCAGGTTTGAGTGTCAAACCCACCTTACAAACACATAAACCTATATCTGCTTACTGTATAGTTGCAAAGATTATCACACAATTGCAATAGCAATATCTCTCTTTATTAATAGAATATAGCAAGCCTTGTATCTGTATAATATTTAGAGGTCTGATATTGAGGGTGGCACACATTACCTAAACTGATTTTAAAGTTGGGGCAATTAAGTACGGTATTAAATATATGCATACTATATACTAATCTATATACTTCAGTAATTGTAATCATAATCATACTGTACTGTTTATTTCTCCTGTGTAATCGTGTAATACAGTGTAAGATATGCAGCACCCTGAGGTTAGCTCTACTTTTAACCCACAAGGAGTGGGGCAGCAAATGCCTGGTACCCCATGGCTACCTCAAGGCTATGCACAAACACCTCAAGGTCAGGCAAGCAATGACCATGAACAGGGTAGGGGATTAGAGACAAGAGCCAGGGATGATATTTCGGTGGCCGTGGAGCACTTGTATGTTGGTAGTCCCTTTCCTCAGAGTGCAGTTAGGCCCAAGGTGGTAAACTTTTTGCCAAATGCCAATATTACTTCCACAGTAGGCTACTCACCCACAACAAGGCCAGCAATTGCCCAAGATGCCCATGATCAACACCGCACCAACTGGATCAGAGCAGAGGATGTCAAACCCGAACAGCATCAGGAGTTACATTATGATCCAAGAATTCCAGCCTATCCCTGTCAGTTTCCCATGAACCCCAGTGGAAGCCAGCAGCGGGCGTCCCCATTGGTTAACACCCCTGTAATGAATGCTCCTTTTCATTCACCTGCCCCACTTTACACTCTTACATCATCGCATCAAGTGAAAAATGTACCAGTCTTTAGTGGAAATGCAGACAGTAAAGTGTTAATTGAAGATTGGATCAGGGATATACAGTACCTTCTTGATGCAGGAGCAATGCCTCCCAATCTTCGTTTTGCAACTGTAGTGAGGCATCTGAGTGGGGAAGCCAGAAAGCTTGTCCTGAACATACCAGTGAGCGAGCAGACGCCAAGCAGAGCATTTGAAGAGCTCAGAGCGGAATACAGCGAGACTCAGCTGTCACTAGACCCTCTGGCAGACTTCTATGAACGAAGTCAGAAACCGGGAGAGTCAGCCTGCTCTTATGCCATAGCATTGGATGCTGTGTTACGCTCAGTGGAAGAAACACAGAATAGGAACAACCCCTTTCCAGACCGGGATGGTAAATTAACACGTCAATTCCTGAGAGGACTGCACGATGAAGAAGTCTATTTGAGAGTTGCACCAATGAAGCCCAGACTGCTTAGCTTCCGAGAGCTGCAAGCTGAACTCCGAAACTTATCTCGGGAGTCTAAAAAATTTTCTCAGACAAAACCAAAGAAAACCCTAAACCAGGTTCATGCTGCAGCATTCAGTGAGACATCACAGTGCAACAGCAAGGGTACTCCAATCACACAATCTAGGCACAACTCGGAACTGTCTGAATTGACTGAGCTTGTGAAAAGACTGGCACTAAGTCAAGAAGAGCAAATGGCAAGGCTGTCAAGACTGGAAACCAACGTGACTGTGAGCTCTCCTGTTACAGCACAAATGCCACCGCCATTCCTGAAGAGCAAAGACAATGCACACAAGAGTGCTGGATTAGTCTGTTACCGCTGTGGAAAACCTGGACATGTTTCACGTTTATGTAGAACCATCTTACCTGAGGATGGTGGCAATAAGGCTGACAATGTAGAGCAGGGTGTGCATCCTTTAAACTCCTAGAGCCTGTGGCAGACGGGGCATCTACAGGCAACCAGCGAAGTCCTCATACTGAGAAACCAATGCAAAGCTTTATACAGGATACAAGTAGCACACCATTGATAGGGCCTAGTAATGAAGGAAATGTAAAAGTCAATGGAACTGTGTGTAGAGCTCTTATTGATTCTGGTTCACAAGTGTCTACCATTACAGATGAGTTTTGTCGCCAGCATTCATATCTGTGCAAGCAGAAGAGGGAGTCCTCAGACGTTCCCATTGAAGGAGCTGGAGGGCAGCAGGTTCCTCACTATGGTGTGTTGCTGCTCACACTTAAATTCTTGGATAAAGTGTATGAAAATGTACCTGCTTTTGTTGTTCCTGCCACAGAGTATCGAATGGAGGTTCCACTGCTCATCGGAACGAATGTCATTCGGGCCAGTAGGAGGCACTTGCAGGCTAGCCATGGGAGACATTATCTTGCTGCGGTGAAGCAACAGCACCCAGAATGGTACTCCGCCTTCCTGGAGGTTGGTAAGAAGGAGCAAGGAGGAGTTGAAGGCAGGGTAGGCCCGGTGAGATACGCCAGTCACAGAGTATGCGTCATTCCAGCCGGAGAAGAAGCACATGTGGTGTGCAAAGCTCCAAAAGGACCTAGCAGGGCTCCTTATACAGCTCTCATTGAAGGCCAAAATGCACTGAAAACTCCAGGGGGACTCGCCATTGGCCGTGTACTGATGAATATAAAGAATGGATATGTGCCTGTTCGAGTGTTAAACCTGTCTGCAAAGCCAGCGGTTATTAAACCTAACACCTACCTTGCTGATGTCTTTTTAATACAAGACATCCAGGAGACCACAGGCGTTGGTAAGATGACCAGCCAGATTGAACCCCAGCAACAAGCCCTACGAGGTCCGAGTGATAAGGGCCCACACAAAGAGGTCAAGTCATTTGGGGCTTGCCAAAGTCAAACTGCAGCCAACTGTGGAATGAGGGAAGATTGGATGCTCTCTGTTGATCTAAGCCGGTCCGTGACGGATAATGAAGGGCAGCTTACCCAGCTGGAGGGTCTCCTAAGGAAGAACTCTGATGTCTTCTCCCAGCACCCATTTGACTATGGCCACACCAAGACAGTGCAGCATGAGATCCCCTTAGTCGACCCAGAACCATTCCGTCTACCATACCGGAAAATACCTCCCTCACAGTATCAGGAGGTAAGGAAGACCATCACTGATATGGAGGCGGCAGGAGTGATTCGCCCGAGCAAAAGTCCATTTGCATCCCCCATTGTTGTGGTCACCAAAAAGGATGGGTCTTTGAGGATCTGTGTCGACTACAGGAAGCTAAATTTGCGTAGTACCAGAGATGCATTTCCTCTCCCTAGGATTGAGGAGGCACTGGAGGCTTTGGGACAGGCTAAATGCTTTTCCACGCTGGACCTAATCTCAGGCTATTGGCAGGTGGAAGTTGCAGAGAAGGACAAATATAAAACTGCATTCAGTACCCCAATGGGACTATATGAAGCAAATAGAATGCCCTTCGGTTTGCAAAACGCTCCCTCAACTTTCCAACGGCTAATGATGTGTTGTCTGGGTGATATGAATTTTGCTAGTCTACTTATTTACCTCGATGATATCGTAGTGTTTTCTAAGACCTTTGAAGAACATCTGGAAAGACTTCAGTTGGTATTTGATAGACTACGTGAGCATGGTCTAAAGCTAAAACCCCAAAAATGCCATCTGCTTAGAAAAGAAGTGCAGTATTTAGGTCATGTAGTATCTGCTAAAGGGATTATGACTGATCCAGAAAAAATTAGTAAGGTGAGAGACTGGAAGAGGCCAGCCAACCGTAGAGAAGTCCTGCAGTTCCTAGGTTTCTGTGGCTACTACAGAAGATTTATGGAGGGATATGCAGCGGCTGCTGCACCACTGTACCGCCTGACGTCTGGGGATCCCCGCAGAAAGAAAAGAGGGCCTAAGAAGCCTGCTGTCCCTGAACCCCTTTTCTGTTGGAGAGAGGAACACGAGAAAGCCTTTCAGATGTTGAAGGAAAAGCTTACCACAGCACCAGTGCTTGGCTATGCTGACTACAACTTACCTTTTTTACTCCAGGTCGATGCTTCGGGAGAAGGTCTTGGTGCGGTACTAGCTCAAATCCAGTATGGTTGTGAAAGAGTGATCGCTTATGCAAGTAGGGGTCTGAGTCCAGCTGAAACTCGCTATCCCGCACACAAACTTGAGTTTCTGGCCCTAAAGTGGGCAGTAACAGATAAGTTTTATGACCATCTTTATGGACACAAATTCTCTGTTCTTACAGATAACAATCCACTTAAGTATGTCATGACCTCTGCCAAACTGGATGCCACTGGCCAACGCTGGGTTTCACAACTAGCCATGTTTGATTTTGACATTCAGTATAGACGTGGGAATTCTAATGCAAACGCGGATGGTCTGTCTAGAATGCCAAGGCAGGATGTAGCTGAAGTTCTTCGTACCTCTTTGCAACACACTTATATGCAAACCGTGAAGACATGTGTAACTTCTCCACAAAACCTGTCAGCAGATGCGGCTGGATCTCCTGAACTGAAGGTCCCTGACTCTGAAGCAGAGTCTGAACAGTCACCGGTCTGTCCTCCTGAGGCCTTTATGGGTTCTGGAACTGATGTTTTACCAGCAATGACTAAACAGGAGGTAAGGGTAGCCCAGAGAGAAGATCCCGTGATAGGAAGAGCGCTATACTACAAGACACAGGGCATCAAGCCTAGACGAAGTGAAAGACTGGTTGAGGGAGAGCGGATCCGCTTGCTCCTAAAAGAGTGGAGGAGGTTAGTGGTAAAGGATGGAATCTTGTACCGCAAAATTAGGGATGTACAGAGAAATGCAGTAGACCAGTTAGTTCTGCCAGAGAAACTGAGAGTGGTTGCAAAGAAGGCTCTGCATGATGATTCAGGCCATCTGGGCTTGGACAGAACATTTGCTTTAATTCGCGCAAGATTCTACTGGCCTCGAATGCACACTGAGATCAAAGACTGGTGTGAACGATGTGAGAGGTGTTGTCTTCGAAAAACTCCCACTGCAGGTCCCAGAGCACCTTTAGTGAGTATCCATACAAATGCCCCTATGGAGCTCATCTGCATTGATTTTTTAACATTAGAGAAATCTAGAGGTGGAATTGAAAACCTGCTTGTAGTCACAGATCACTTCTCCCGGTTTGCGCAAGCATATCCCACGAAAGACCAAAAAGCAAGTACGGTTGCCAAAGTGCTGTGGCGAAATTTCCTGTGTAGATTTGGGTTTCCGGCCAGAATTCATGCTGACCAAGGTCGCAACTTTGAGAGCGCGGTAGTGGGAGAGTTATGCAAGATCACCGGCATCTCCAAGACACGGACCTCTCCCTATCACCCTCAAGGTAACGGGACTACAGAACGATTTAATCGAACCATCATGAATATGTTAGGCACACTGGCTCCAAATCTCAAAACCAATTGGCACGACTATGTTGATGCCATGACACATGCGTATAACTGCACACAGCATGATTCAACAGGATACGCACCTTACTTTTTGATGTTTGGAAGGCACCCTAGACTCCCAATTGATGTGATTTTTGGATTGTCCTCTGGTGAAGAGCCTGTGGAATACAGTGAGTTTGTACAAAACCTTCATGATTGCTTGTCCTTTGCTTTCGATCAGGCTAACCAGATGTCTAGGCATGCAAAAGAACAACAGAAGGAGCAATATGATCGCAAGGCCAGAGATTGCCAATTTCAGCGAGGGGATAGAGTGCTAATCAAAAATTGCCATGTTGAAGGGAGGCAGAAATTGGCTGATAGATGGGAGTCCCAGCCCTATGTGGTTGTAAAAAAACAGCCTGGCATCCCAGTGTACGTTGTGCGCTCTGAAGATGGTGAGAAGGAACGTGTGGTACACCGCAACCTTCTGACCCAGTGTATGTTCTTCCCAATGGAGCGAGAGCGAACACAAAATGATGGAGTCAGACCATCAGAAAGTGAAGTCTCTGAGAGTGATGCGTCTGACAGTGAGTCTGATGTTGATGTAGAGGTCATTACAAGTCCACCAAGTTCTCCTCAGCCTAGCAGACCCTCTGAAGAACTGACTGACCTGGCTGATGATCAGAAAGAAGCTTACAAATCTGATGTTGATTCTGATGAAAGCACAGAGGGAACACCTGGAAAGGAAATCCTTGATGGAGATACCACAGTGAACACCCCACTCACTCAAGATGTTGAAGAAACTGTGTCCAACCTGACCACACAGAAAAGACAGATTGAGTTCAGACTGCAGCAGTCTACAAATTTAGATCAGGCCCCAGTGAGTGCTACCCGCTCACAGCCACTTGAACCCCTGAGAAGGTATCCCTTAAGAGAAAGACACCCCCCAAAGAAATTAGCATATAGGCAAGCAATCCCCGTTTTTGAGACCAACACACAAAAAATAGAGAGAGGGCGGAAAATATGGCATAAAGTTAGACAAAGGGTGCTTAGAAAAGAAACAGCTGTTTAACTGAAATGAACACCATTTATGTGACTGACATGTTGTACAAAGTTGTGTTACTTAACTCAAGTTAATTTGATGTCGAGGACGCCATCACCCGAAGAGGGGGTGGATGTAGCCTAGAGTACAGTTTCTGTTTGTTACCACCAGGGGGAGCTGGTTTAATTGAGATCCCCTGTGGAAATGTCTTATTGTACCCTCTATTCTATTGTGACTTCCCACATGTCAGAGGTCAATGTTTTTGTTTTCTGTTGTGAAGGTAAGCCACATGGAATGATACTCCCTTTTTATCTATGTTCAAATCTTACTTTAAAATTGCCATCCGTTGTTATTATCATTTGATATTAATTAATAAGTACCTGTTAAACACCCTTTGATTTATATTTGTTGTCAAAACATGTTATTTTATGATTTGTGATTTATGATGCAGTGATATGAAGTAGTTTTGATTTATGGTTATACAGGAGTGGTGAGCATTTGTATTTTATTTTGGAAGATCTCTTTTAAATACATTTTAGTGTTTTACATCTGTTGCATAAGAAATGTTTTTGTTTTCTGTTGTGAAGACTGGATGACTGTCTGGATGTGACTGCACCAACAAAAGAAGGAAAAACAATAAAACTGTGTTTGATCACCCGCAAAATATCAAAAGGTTGAATTACTTTTATTTTAAAACTAAATTAAGAAATAAGAAAATAACACAACGCAAAGTCACTAGCCTATAATAACTACTGTAGGGTCTGAATATTATTTTAAAAGAGTTTTGCTTGTACTGGTATCGTACTGTAGTAAATGTTGGTTTTGTTTTGTTTTGCTACAGGCAGAGTTAGTGTGTCTGTAGTAATAGTAGGACTACGTAAGGTGGTCTTACATATACTTACATTTATTTATTTATTTTGATATTTATTTATGCATTAATTAATGTATTAATTTATTTTCATTTTGTCATAAATAGCCTCCATAACCGAAACTATAATTTACATACAGTATACGTTCTTACCCATGTATTGTACCTAGTGCTTGCTCTTAATGGAATTTAGTCTTATAATCAAATATTTTTACTATAAGTTTAACTGCTCTTAGTTGAAATCGCTCTCAAATGTAATTATTTACTGTATTTATTTTCTCTTATTTGATTTTGCTCTTACTACTGACTTTATTGTATTTTATAACTGCTCTTATCTATAATGTGGTATTTTGTAACAACTGTAAGTCGCCTTGGATAAGGGGCGTCTGCTAAGAAATAAATAATAATACTAAAATATTAGGCTACATTAAAATAGAAGCTCTGTAACTTTTCCTTTTTTTCTCTTTGTCCTGATGTACTTGCTTTATTATTATGTTATATTAAATGTATTTTCTCCTGTTTCTCCATGTCTCCTGAAACACACAACTGTTTTGTTTTTCTCCGCCTTTACTACCTTTCAATCCCACATGCCCACTGATTGAAATCCTAAAGTTACGTAAAAACTGTCATTTGCGTCATTAACATATAGGTTTGTCTTTTAAATACTGAATAGTTTTTCCGCCACTTTTATGTAAATTGCTCCCATTCCACTTATTGGAAAACAGCAGAAAAGGGTTTAATTTTATGATGGAAACAACGTTCGGGATAAGAGTCGGGTTATAACAGACAGAGACAGTGGGTTTCAGACTGTCGAAAGGCAATTTTGATATTCAGGGCCAGTGTGTTTATTTAACATACCAAACTTAGGGGTAGGTGTACTAAGATGGGCCAGTCACAGTGCAAACATACCGCAATTTTCATTTTCATCATGACACTTAGCAAAGTATACATTTTGTCGTATGTATTAAGAGAAAATATGTTAGGCCAAATAAAAAATATATGTGGTTCGGGTTACGCTGGAAAAAAATATGGTAGGTAGGTAGGTCAATTTCTTTTCTTTTATTTTTTTATTTCCCGAACAAGCAGTGTGAGCATGGTAAACGTGTTAATAACCCCTGTTGTACTTTCATTAGTTACACGGTCATCTTGCTTCATTCTCCCACCATCTCCCCTTTCTCCACCTCACAGCTGGCTCATTCTCATTTTGAGGTCTCATTTTAATAAACTTACCGTCTGCCTTATTTAATGCTATAGGCAGGTAGCTCTAAGGAGTGAAACCACTGGGACTAAAATGTAGCCGCATCATTACTGCGGCACTTGATGCCTGTCAAAAAATGTGAATTTTTTGCCATAAAACGTCTGCTGTAAATAAAGTAATTTTTGTAGTAGAGGGAAGAAAAGAAAAGAGATGAGAGTCTTCTATTAAAAATAACACATAATTTTAATCTTGATGGAATGCAGAAAATAACTTAAAACAGATGTGGCAATGAATTAACAAAGTTAAAACTTGTTCATTTGCATATTTTAACATATTAACATTTTTAAACATATTAACATCATTTTACTTTGCATGTCAGGCTTAACATCAATACCAGTTTTCTGTTATTAACCCCTGATTATTAATATTATTATGGTACTTGTGTTTAGATACTAAACAGCTTTGTTTAAAGAGTGCATTATTGTTTATCTTATGCAAAGATGTTTTGCAATGGTGTATTTGCAAGTAACATTATTATTTATTTATTTATTTATTTATTTATTTATTTATTTCTTAGCAGATGCCCTTATCCAGGGCGACTTACAATTGTTACAAGATAGCACATTATTTTTACATACAATTACCTATTTATACAGTTGGGTTTTTACTGGAGCAATCTAGGTAAAGTACTTTGCTCAAGGGTACAGCAGCACTGTCCCCCGCCTGGGATTGAACCCACGACCCTTCAGTCAAGTGCAGAGCCCTAACCACTACTCCACACTGCTGATATCTCAAATCTATGTCATATTTCAATGTTGACAAATGAAAAATATTTGATTAACCGGGTCAAAGTGAACTAGTGTTCATATACAGTAAAACATCACACATTTGAACGTCAGTAAGCTGATGCCCCTGTGATTTCCCAGCACAGTACTGGGTGCTGCAAAACACTGCTGCTGAGCTGAATTAAAGCATTCTGAAAAATATTTCTGTTGCAGGCGGTGCTAAGTTTGTTGCTGGTATTTAATAAATTGTTCCTGTTTTCAAATGACGCTCCCCTAGGCATTTGGATTGTGATGTTTTACTGTGTTCTATATTTAATATGTATCTTGGTAAATAGCAACAACATTTAATCTCAACCTTGTGGGATAAGCCATTCCAAAGAAACATTTTCAAGAATAATGTCTACATATAGGCGTGTTAGTGATAAGAGTTTCTGAAAATTTGCTCACAGTGATTTAATTTCTTGCAAAGGGTGAAAGTGCTATTGTAATGATATTTCTGTAAGTTTCAGTAGTTGGACATCTACAAAAGTAGCTAGCTGTCACATGGACGTTGAAATCATGATATAATAATTGGATTGTTAGGGAACTTGAAATAAATGACCTACCTGTTTGAAAAATCATACTCTTAGTTGGATGGGAAAATGTTTATTTTCATGTAAATCATTAAATATTATATTGTGAAGACTGGAACTAAGTTTTAGGATAATCAGTATAATAATTAGAATTAATCGTAGAAGATGCTGAACTGGAAAATGCTGCCAATCTCACTGTTAGGTAGATTGTTTATGGAAGGTTCCCAGCCCATAATAAAGAAGAGACTCACGCTGTAAACTAGGAGGGCTATCCTTGCCTGTTCTTGAGAAATATTATTTGGCTGCAAGGCTATATTCGGTGCAGTACTGGATTTTCAAAAATGTTAATGCTGGATGTACCCACATGAAACCATTTGGAAAACATTCACAAAGACTATTCACTCCTAACTGGTCCTAATTTTCAAATAGTTTATTTTAGAGATGTCATAACTGAATCAACACATGTTATGTGATAACATTCTTTTAAAAAACTAAAATGCATTCGCCCTTTAAAAACCAGTTGCCATGTCAATTTCAGTTCCAGATGCCGCTTGTCAATTTTAGTAGGCTACAACACTGGTTTTGTTATATATATATATATATATATATATATATATATATATATATATATAGTAGCACAGCAGGGAAGTGGTTAATATCCTCCCTGCCAAAACGTGTATTAATTGTTTTATTATTGATTAATTATCATCTGCACCTGGCTATCACTGTAAATAGAGCCAGGTGCAGGGTATTAAAGACAGCAGTCTCTTTGGGACTGCTGCTGTGTGGAGAGCATGATTTATAGTGTGCTCAATCGTAATGAAAAGGTACTGTGTGAAGCCTTTAGTTTTTACTGGATGTCCCAAGTGGCACATCCAGTAAAGGTGCTCAGCGTGGAGTGTAGGATGCACCCTTTAGCCTGGAGATCGCAGACTCAAATCCAGGCTATGTCATTGCTGACCGTGACTGGGGTTCCTAGGAGGCGGCGCACAATTGGCCGAGCGCCGCAGTAGGGAGGGCTTAGGTCGGCAGGACAATCCATAGTTCACCACTCACCAGTGACCCCTGTGGCTGATAGGGTGCCTGTAGGTCTGCAGTGGAGCCATTCAGATCTGTGTTGTCCTCTGGCACTTTAGGTGTGGTGGCTTCGCTGTGGATCCGCAGTGTGAAAAATGACAGATTGGCAGGAAGACGTTTCGGAGGACGCGTGTTTCAGCCTCCGTTTCCTGAGTCGCCGGTGGGTTGCAGCGGAGAACCAGGATAAAAATAATAAATTGGGCATTCCAAATTGGGGAGAAAAAACAGGATAAAAACCATTGGCGACGACTACATTTAAAAAAAACAAAACAAAAAAAATGTTTTTGTGTTTGTATTATTTGTCAGGCAAACGGCTTAGCCACCCTGCAAGTTAGTCAGGGAACCTACAAATGTTTAGTAAGAGCTCCGAAGGAGCTAGGTCTTTTGTTTTGTTTTTGTTTATTTTGGATTATTAAAAGTGTGCGTATGCGCTTAAACCTCCAGTTTTTGTGTACTGGGTCTCATTATAAAGGGGCAAACTAACGAACTTGAGTGCGGCCGTGTTACAATATCTATAATCCAGGGCTGGCATGGAACATGAAACAAGCAATGCAATTGGTTGAGCAAGGTTCCAGCTGTCCGTATATTGGATAGAAACAGATAGTTGGAGCCTTGTCACATATTCTAAATCACTGCGCTGCCTCAGAGAATTTAAAGTATTGGACGGTAGCCATCTTGCTTTTACAGTTACAGATGTACAGCTATAACTATAAAACTGAGTAACCAATTACCTGCAAAAAATCCCAAAGTAATAAGTAGACATGCTGATTTGGATGAAGAACAATTAAATGAACTGGAAGATAGCAAAAAATAAAAATACCAACAAAAATAAAAATCGCTGTCTTTATACTTAGTCACCCCGACTTTATCACTTAAAATAATGTATTTTTAGTGGTTTGTAAACGCTCTGAAGAAGACCTATGGGTCGAAACATGTTAGCTATGTTTACTGTGAAATTTTAAAGATGTGAAATAAAAACTATTGCTTTTATTGAGAACTCTGTGTGGATATGGACTTCATTCTAATGGGAGTTGCTGTCTTTTTTTCCCTTTCCACTGGAGGAGATTCTTTTATTCAGTTGTCCCAAGACGAAGCACCCCTTTTGTAGCGCTGGCATTCACACTGTTATAGAACATATATATATAAAATGAAAGGCAGTTTAATCCCATCATAGTGGGGCCCCAACCTTGAACTCCAAATAAAAAATGTTTCTATTAAAGAGCTTTTCATAGTCATTGTCATCAGGTGCAAGTGGTGTGAGGTATGTCTCCCAAAAAACAATCTGTGTTTATTAAAAAACAAACAAAAAGATCCGCCCTTTTACCAGCGATGGTATCGGGGGGTACACGGCGGGCTTTGCAAACCCAATAATAATAGTAATAATAATAACACAAATAATCCAGCCGATTCAGTGCTCTCAGTGCACGCAATGGTGATAGTGCAGTGAAGTGCTCCGGTGTGTCTGTGGGTTTCTCAGCCCCAGCTCCGTGGTGCTCAATCCTCCTCTGCAAAATAGAGAAACAAAAAACAAAACAAACGCTACGGGCTCTGGCCATCTGTTTACGTTCGTCAGCGCAAGGCGGCGTACTGACTGTAGCTGCTTCCCCTTTGTACCCGCAGCTGATTGCAATAGAGTCTTTCCAGGTACGTGCAACTACGAGCTCCCCCCAATATGGTCACCTTCAAAGCAGTCCATCTAGGAGGCAGCATACCACCAACCTTACACAGTGCTCTTTCCGATTGGGAGAGAGATTTACAACATCGATCCTTTCTCTCTTTATCACATATCTCACCTCTCAGAGTGATGCCGCAGGCACACTCAACCAACTCTACATTCCCCAATGGTCCCCTCTCCCTTGAAAAAGAATCTGCATTTTGATGCTCCTTACCCGCACGATGTTTCACTGTATAGTGGAAGGGTTGCAGTGCCAGATACCACCAAGTTATCTAAGCGTTATTGTCCTTCATCGTATGTAACCACCTTAAAGGAGCATGATCAGTGACAAGAGAGAAAGAACGCCCCAACAAGTAATAGCGAAGAGCGTGAGTAGCCCATTTGATGGCTAAACACTCCTTCTCAATGACGGAGTAGTTAATCTCCCTAGGAGCCATTTTTTTTGCTCAACTGTTGGGACAGGACCACCCCCAGACCAATGTGGGAGGCATCAGTCTGCAGGATGAACACTTTGCTGAAATCTGGTGAAATCAGAGCGGGAGCTTGACAGAGTCGCTTCTTAATCAAATCAAATGCCTCCTGACACTGCCCTGTCCATTTAACTAATTTTGGAGCATCTTTTCGGATGAGCTTGACCAGGGGGTTGACTATGGTGGCATACTATGTATATCTTTCATGCATATTAGGTTTGCCTTTGCACCTGTATCCCGTTTGAATGCAGTGGCTTGCGGTGACTTTTTAGCAAGGCATGCAATTTTGGTTTTGGTTATAATTTCTGTTTTTGTTTCTCTTGCACCAAACGGATTAGTCAACAAACTTTTCACTAAGTTTTCCATTTTAATTTTGACAACAAGATTTTGTGTGCCACTCAGTGTTCAGTCAAGGAGGATTCAATTCTACAGTTGCATGTCTTGCTTAGGCAACGCGATGCAACTTGGAGCGTTGCATGCCTTGACCAACAAAACAAGAAGACTGCCGAGGTGAATAGATTACTTGCATACAGGGCTGTCATATACTTACAAATGTTGTAGCATAAACACATTTTTCTATCATATTCTTAAAAATGTTGTGGAATAAAATATATTCTAGGGCATGCAATGCATGTGTCGCATACATAGATGGCATGCCACTGTCTGAATTGTATTATTGTTTTATTACATGCACACACTCGTGTTCACTTTTATAGTTCACTGTGTGCAGTATATTTGGTGTTGCCCTCTCTGAATTTTGTGTTTCAGCAATGTCCATATATGCATCTCACTGTATCATTCCAACAAAAAAATGCCTCACTTAAATTCGTCTCATCTACAGCCCCTTTCACACTGGCTACCCAGGTCACAATCCCGCGTAGTGTGAAACCACATACCTGGGTCGTACCCGGGTTAAACCGAGTCTCAGCGACCCTCAGGATATGGGTTGACATGTTTTGGCCCTAGTTGAGGAAGACAAAATGCTTGACGACCGTTCGTGAGCTGACGCAATAACAAACAGCCACGCCTGCGTGAAGGTTTCACTTCCACAAGGAACATTTCTGTTTATTCTGTTTAGCCATATTTGTGTTGATTGAGTCACAGCATGAGCCAGATTGCACCAGGGATGTAGAAACATTTGCTCTAATCAACAGTTGGGCAGACGGTTCAATCCAGAGAAGCTTGGATGGAACCGTCAGTAACAAGCTGCTTCCGGGGTATTAAAACGCGTATTGTGCACTTGCGTCTGTCACCCAGGTCAACCCTGCTTTATCAAAAGCAGTGTGAAATCGCATACCAGACCCACATGACACCGGGTCCTGACCTGGGAAGATTCTAACTCGGGTAGAGTATGCCAGTGTGAAAGGGGCTTACTGTGTGCACAGCTGTTTCTTTCTGTTTTTTTTGTCTTGGCACATTAAGCACATTCTAGCAGTGTTTTTTTCCATTACACCTTGCACAGCTTTTCCCATATACTGGGCACTGCCTTGATTGGTGCTTCATTCCACATCGTTTGCATTCATAAAGTTTGTTGCTTGTTTGTTTCGAATACTTCTGCTCAGCGCATCTTTTGTTTGCTTGTATTACAACAGCCATGACTGCACTTTCACTGTACTGAGTTACTGCTTGCACTCACTGCGCGAGTTCACTGCATAGCTTTGCACATTTTTACTGCATCTTCTATGGTAAGCTCCATTTCTCTCAATAGTCTTTCACTTACTTTCTTTAATTAATTCTGAAGACAAGCTGATCACGTATCCTAGAAGCTTTCAATTCAGCAAAGGTCTGCGTTTTAAGTTTTAAGTCTGTGAGAAAACTATCAAATGTCTCTCCCTGTTTCTGAACGCAGCAGCGGAAAACATACCTTTCATTTGTCTCGTTCTTTTTAGGTGAACAGTATGCATCAAACTTCTGCAGTGCCTATTCCAGCTTGTCTTTGTCAGCTTCAAACTCGAATGCAAACGTGTTGTAAATATGGATAGCTTGGGGACCCGCTATTGTAAGGAGCAAGGGGACCTAATGTTTGTCTGGTTTATCCTATGCTTTGGTTTCCCACCAGTCTGGTTTGTCTGGTTTTATCACATCCATTATAGCTCCGGGCTGTGTTTACAACTTGTAGTTGCAATATTTCTACTTCTGGTACTATGTACTGTTTGTTAAATCAATATAAATGGCGAGATGTTGTTAAGTGACCTGTAGCAACCGCTAACTTGTTTATTAGTCATTAAACTCTTACATGTTGTACGTTGTTAAACTAAACTGCTTTATGTGAACAGTCTTTCATATTACATTTTGTTAATGTATTTTTAAAAATACCTGTGACAGGGCTAGGTGCCCTGCACATGAAAAGGGGTCATGTATTTGTTTTGTATTATGATTAAAAAATGTATTGTTTATTTATTTTAGCACGGGGTACCCCTCCACCCCTGTGTTTAATGTGTTATTTTGTATCTGTTTTGTTTTATTATAAGACACTGATTTTTAAATATGATGGCGTAGCCGTGTTATTGTTTGTTTTGGTAGTTAGTTTAAAAATATATATATGACGACGAAAGCCGTGTGTTTTTGTATGGTTTTGCAGCATGGATGGGTGACCATCTCCCGAGCTTTCTGCACTCTTTGTGGGTGTTCGGAGGAGTGAACGAGAGCAAGAGAGAGAGAGAGAAATCAAAACAAAACTTAAAAAAACCTATAGGAACAGTGAAGGCGATTGCCCAGCCTGACCTGTAGTACGTTTTGTGTGCAAGATTTATTTTTGTTTTACTTTTATTTGCGCTTTGTGAGCAAAGTGTGCTTTCCTTAAACTTTTTTATTTTATTTTTGTGATTGAAAATAAAATGCCATTGCACCGTACCTGCAGTGTCTCTGAATCCTTCCTGCTTCTGACATGACGTCACCACTCTGCCAACCCTGTCACACATGGTGCTCATTGTGGGATCACCAGCGCCTCCTAGATTCAGGCCAGAGTAGGTACTGCAGGTGCCTTATTTATTTATTTTAGTTTTGTTTTGTTTTCTGAATTATTGAAGAAGGAAGAAGGAAGGAAAAGCTGCAAGAACCAGCAGCAGAGAAACCTGCTGCACCAAAAGCGGCAGCAACCGCAACAGCAGCAGCCTAAGAGGTGGTGGTCCCGGGTTCCATCTCCATTTGGACCCCTGGACTGGGCAGCCGAACAGGAGCAGTGGAGGATGGAAGGGGCTCCTACGTGTGGCGCCTGTAGCGAGTTTGGGCACGTCCGGGAGGACTGCCCTTACGGGACCACCAGTATGAAGAGACGTGGAACCAGGGTATTGTGGGGGACGCTGCAGAGTGGTTCTGGGCGGTGGACCAGACCCGGCCATCTCCAGCACCCACCACTATCACGAGGAGAGGATCAGGAGCTGCCTCTACCTCCACCACCATCAAGAGGAGAGGAGCCAGAGCTAACTCTCCCTCTACCACCATCACTAGGAGAAGTGGAGCTCCTGCTGCCGCCTTCATGGCCAGGGGCCACCCTCTCGTCGTCGGTTCCCGAGGGTCCGCTGTCCCCTGCTCTGCCTAGCCCGGGAATGCCATGCCCGCTCCGCTCAGGGATGCCACGTCTGCATTGATTCGCCTGAGGCTGCCTGCGATCCCACTTCGCCTGGGGTTGCTGACGGTCCCGCTTTGCCTGGGGTCGCTGCCAGCTCTGCTTCACCTGGGGTTGCCTGCGGGCTCTGTCTCGCCTGGGGTCGCTGCCGGCTCTGCTGTAAAATTTTCCCTGCTGTAAAATGTATTTGTTTTGTATTATGATTTAAAAATGTATTGTTTATTTATTTTAGAACGGGGTGCCCCTCCACCCATGTGTTTTAGTGTGTTATTTTGTGTTTGTTTTGTTGTATTATAATTTATGTATTTTAAAATATGACGGCGTGACCGTGTTATTGTTTGTTTTGGTAATTAGTTTAAAAATATATATATGACGGCGAAAGCCGTGTGTTTTTGTATTGTTTTGTAGCGTGGATGGAAAGCCCCATCCACATTAAAAACCTCGTGCAGAAGGTGACCATCTCCCGAGTTAATTAATTGTTTAATTGTTGCTAATCGGCATTGTCTCTGAATCCTTCCTGCTTCTGACCTGACGTCACCACTCTGCCAACACTGTCACAATACCATCAAAAAACAAATACACATTTACCATATGCATGTGTCATTTATACAGGTCTTGCTAGTTTTTACTTCCAACAGAGACGGTGCTACAAACCGCATGTATTTCACTCTTTGATACCTAAGTACGAGGGCATGTGACTATTAATGAATTGATTGTCAGTGCAATGTCACTACAGGAGGTTCAATGTTTATACAGTAATAACAACATTCAGTTGCCTGTCTGTTCTGACACTGACAGATATATGAAGAGTGATACAGGTTTCACCTATTTGTTGCTGTAGGGCAATTTCCAGCCTTTTTCATATTGCTGCTAGTGCAGAGGCAACCATTTTGATTACAGTATATTTCTGTCCCAGGTAAATTGGCATTTAAAGCAGCCTGCACCAGGCTTACTTGAAATGCAGCCAAAGCACTAATCTGCTCTCAAATGTATTTCCCAAAGGATTTCATTGGTGCAACTAGCTATTGAGACTGGAGGTGGGAAATTAGATTTGGAGAAATTGATCGCACAACAGGTGATTCTGCTTGCAGCACCTTAACACAATACCAAAATGGAAAGCGATGACAGCAGGGAATTTGACAAGCACAGATTACATTACAGACCAATGTAATCTGGGTAAGTGCTGCATCGTTAAAGTTAGAATTAGAATGTTTTATGAATGCACCAGCATTGTAACACAATTATAGCAGGTGGTATAGTGTTTCTGAAAAAAGTATTTGCAGTTTTTAATTCTTTAACCCCCCCTCCCCCCCAAAAAAAACAATTAAATAGACAGAATATACAGACACTAGCAACAGTATAATTAAACTTAGTTGGTATCCTTTATTTTCTACCACAGCTAGTAAATAATACAACCTCCATGCAAGAATGCCATCACCTTAGTCCCAGGTGAGGATGTTTAGTTTGTAATGAATGGTGAGAAGCCCTTAACACAACCTTTGAATATTTAAAGTAGCATTTCCACTAAAGCTGGTAGATCTTCTTTCTCATGCTCTTGACTATAGTGACTAAGCCTGTTCAGTGTTGACGCCTTAATGATACCGATTAAAACCTTTTTTCACACACCATATGTTGGTTACTTGTAAAATATAACATGAAGAAGTGGTGAGAACAGTCTTCTTACAATTACTGTATATGAAATTATTACAAACTGTAGACCAAATTCTTCTTAGAAAGGGCCAGTTTCTGCGTATTATCCTCAGAGAATGGATTCAACATTGTGCCTATTGTGAATATACTGTAGACAATACAATTATTAGGGGTGCGCAACAATACCGATATACTGCTATATTGCGATATTCATCAGGCAATAAAATAACCAGTATTTGAACAACAATACCGGTATTTTTGGTTAAAGTGATTCAGGGAAATGTCTACTGGAAAATGTCGGCTATTATCTCACTTCCCACAAGAACTCGTAATGCAAGCAGTGCTAACACAAAATAAAATGTTGTAGAAGCTGTGGCAGGATGGCTTGCAGTTGTGAAGTGTGGTGACGTCACGGACCAGGAAGTAACTGAATCAAAACAGTGGATGGGCGGGTGAAGCTGAATGCAACGGCACTCAGCGTGGATTTATTAATAAACAACACAAAAATAAACAAAACAACAAAACAGAAACCAAAGGGCACGAGGGCCAAACGAATAAACAGACAAACAAGTAAGTGTCGTGCTGGCTAATCCAGCACGTTTTAGCAATTGTTATATTCTTGTCTACTCTCAATCTCCCCGTACCTCCTCTCTGCACCCCAACAACCAATCCCGCAGCACGGACAGCTGCCGGTTCTTATACTCTGGCCGAGGGGTTAACTAGATGTTAATTATCTTATTACCCCTCGGCCACAGTCTACATACGTTTGGTAAGGATGCATGACTGTCAGCTAGTTAAATAATCAGTAGCTGATCAGTCATGCATCCTCACAGGGTTTTTAAATATAAATAATAAAAGACGCTGCGCTTTTATCCACGCCGCAAACAAAAATACAAATAATAATACATAGGAGCGGGACACTCCGCCACACATGCCCCCCCCTTGTGCGCAGCACACATGACCTTTTCGGCCACCTCCCCCCTTATTCCCTAAAGTCTCGGCTAGCATACCCGGCCCAGGAACAGGGGAAGCAAGGTGTCTCCGGGGGCGGCCATGGCGGGATGTCCTCCTCCCACCCCAACAACTGTAGCGTCCCAGTGGACCATGCACAGGTCGGCTCCTCTGGCCAAAAAAATTTTGGGGGTGGTCTCCAGACCTGCCCCCCTTCTTCATAGCCGGCAGCTCTCCTCTGTGGGGCTCCGGCCACCCTTTCTCCTGCAGCGAAATTGCTGCGGGGGGAGCTGGTCTCCTGACCTCCCCCCCCCCCCTTCTTCATGGCTGGCAGCTGCCCTTCATGGGGCTCCAGCCACAGTATTTCCTGCCGCGAAAGTGCGGCTGGGGGAGCTGGTCCCCTGACCTCCCCCCCTTTTCCGTGGCCGGCAGCTCCCCTTCATGGGGCTCCAGCCACAGATGTCAGGACTGCCCAGTCCCTGACCACATTCCGACGCCTCCTTAAGACTCACCTCTTCAAACAGCACCTGTAGAACTCCTCTGTTGTATCCTGGGACACTATCACCCTTCATTTAAATGTGCTTTATTTTGCTCTTATCTGCCCTCTATTTTACTGCATTTAATCCTGTACTTCAGAATACTGTAATCTGCCAAGTGTCTAACCTGTAGTATTTTGTACTTAATCATATCCTGATGTAACTATCACTATTTAATCATATCCTGATGTAACTATCACTTTTATCTGCTGTATTATTGAATTGTGGTTTGGCACACATGAACAAAAATTATTGTATTTCTTGCTCTTATTGTATTACTTGTATTGTAACACTTGAAATGTATTTGCTTGCGATTGTAAGTCGCCCTAGATAAGGGCGTCTGCTAATAAATAAATAATAATAATAATAATTTCCTGCCACATGGCAGGACTGGTAGCAACCCCAGGCAAAACAGGACCCTCGGGAGGCGACGGCCGCAGCTGCAGACCTTCGGCAGGCAACGACAGCAGCAATTGACCCTGGGGAGGCGACAGCAGCCGCAGCGGACCCTCGGGAGGCTCCTCCCTGTCCTGCCATGGAGGGGGTTGGTCCGGTGCCACGTGCCCGACCTCACCAACCACGAAGCACCACTCCTCACCCTTCAGGTAGGTGAGGCAGACGTCCAGCGTGGTAAGGACCCGCTGCTGTTGCTGCGCCTCCTGCTGCTGTTGTTGTTGCTGCTGCTGCTTTCTCCTCCGGCTACTTTTCCCCATTTTTTTTTTTTTTCAAAAAAACACACAAAAAAAATACTTTTTGAAAAAAAAAAAAAAAAACGTCCTTTTCCTTCCTGGTCCGACTGTTGGAGGAATTGTTTTGTCCCACACAGGACACCATATGTGGCAGGATGGCTTGCAGTTGTGAAGTGTGGTGACGTCACGGACCAGGAAGTAACTGAATCAAAACAGTGGATGGGCGGGTGAAGCTGAATGCAACGGCACTCAGCGTGGATTTATTAATAAACAACACAAAAATAAACAAAACAACAAAACAGAAACCAAAGGGCACGAGGGCCAAACGAATAAACAGACAAACAAGTAAGTGTCGTGCTGGCTAATCCAGCACGTTCTAGCAATTGTTATATTCTTGTCTTCTCTCTATCTCCCCGTACCTCCTCTCTGCACCCCAACAACCAATCCCGCAGCACGGACAGCTGCCGGTTCTTATACTCTGGCCGAGGGGTTAACTAGATGTTAATTATCTTATTACCCCTCGGCCACAGTCTACATGCGTTTGGTAAGGATGCATGACTGTCAGCTAGTTAAATAATCAGTAGCTGATCAGTCATGCATTCTCACAGGGTTTTTAAATATAAATAATAAAAGACGCGGCGCTTTTATCCGCGCCGCAAACAAAAATACAAATAATAATACATAGGGGTGGGACACTCCGCCACAAAGCACACAGAGATTTTGAGCTGCTTAAATTCTGCAAAGCAAAGTCACATGTGTGGAATCATTTCCTAATAAAACAATCTAAAAAGGATGGCTGTACAGCATCAAACATTGCGGTATGTTTGTTTATGCAAGGCTGAAGTAAAATATGCTGCTGGTACAACCAGCCTTACATACAGAGGTGTAGTCCTACATCTTTAAATACGAGAACGCCAATTAAAATAGATTTTTCTAAAACAAATTATATGAATTCACGTTTTATTTGTACATTGAACTTGAGGTAACATTTAGGAGGCTGTGTGGTCCAGTGGTTAAAGAAAAGGGCTTGTAACCAGGAAGTCCCCGGTTCAAATCCCATCTTACTCACTGACTCACTGGGTGATCTTGTCGCTTAACCTCCTTGTGCTCCGCTTTCAGGTGAGACGTTGTTGTAAGTGACTGTTGCATAGTTCACACACCATAGTCTCTGCATAGTCTCTGCAAGTCTACTAAATAAATAATAATAATTTAATAGGTAATGCAAGCGTCTCACATGCAACTTTTAGGCTACTCCCCCTTGATTATTGCTGCCAGATTGACATTTTTCCAGCTACATTTGACTTGTCTTGAAAGCATCTAGCAGGTAAATGTTGTCTTTGGTGGTTTGTTTATTTTCTGACTATTTTTATCATGCATGTTTTTTCCTGTTCCTTTCGATTATGAGGTAATCTCCACCGCAGAACTTCAATCACCATGATGCCCTCCTCCTCGTCTTTTTTCCAGAGCTTTGTGTTTAATAAAATTACGAATTACGAAGAACGGTATCAGTGCAATTAATTGTTTTCACATTTATTTTTAAATATTTTTTATCTGCTGACAGTTCTGGACAATGTAATTTTACACTATATTCTGAATATCTTTTTTTTTTTCCCTGGACTTACTACATTTGATCTCAGATAAAACAAAACAAAACAAAACAGCGGTTCTGGTACTGTAAGTTGTGAGAAGAAAAAAAAAAACAAGAAAAGCAGATATATACAGTGCCGTGAAAAAGTATTTCCCCCCTGTCTGATTTTCTGCATTTTTGTATATTTTTGACACTGAATGTTATCAGATCTTCAACCAAAACCTAATATTAGATAAAAGGGACCCTGAGTGAACAAATAACACAAACATTTGATACATATTATATTTATTTATTAAAGAAAGTTATGCAACACCCAATGCCCCCCGTGTGAAAAAGTAATCGCCCCCTTAGACTCAATAACTGGTTACGCCACCTTTAGCAGCAATAATTGCAACCAAACGCTTCCTTTGACTCATCTGTCCATAGAACATTGTTCCAGAACTCTTGAGGATCATCCAGGTGCTTTTTGGCAAACTTGAGACGAGCATTCATGTTCTTCTTAGTGAGCAATGGTTTCCGCCTTGCTACTCTGCAATGAATCCCATTTCTGCCCAGTGTCTTTCTGATGGTGGAGTCATGAACACTGACCTTAGCCAAGGCGAGAGAGGCCTGCAGATCCCTCAGTGTTGTTCTGGGGTTCTTTGTGACTTCCTGGACGATTTTACGCCTTGCTCTTGGAGAGATTTTGGCAGGACGGCCACTCCTGGGAAGATTCACTACTGTCCCAAACTTTCTCCATTTGGACAATATGGCTCTGACTATGGTTTGATGGAGCCCCAGAGCCTTAGAAATGGCTTTGTAACCCTTTCCAGACTGATAGGCATCAACAACTTTTTTTCCGGAGGTCTTCAGGAATTTCTTTTGTTCGTGGCATGATGTGCCTCTAGAACCTGTGTGCTGACAACTTCACTGTGATGGTAAGGGCCAAAGTTAGTCAGATTTATATTGGGCAGGGCTGGCCCAAATCAGGCTTGTACTTTTTCACGGCACTGTATATAGATAGTTTACAAAATTACTTATCAGTATTTTTTTTATTTTATTTTAAATAAATATGTAGCCCTTACTTATGCTTTTGTAATATATATTAAATATTAAAAGCAAGGTCAGTCGTTTATTCTCTGCACTGACCGATATATAAAGCAGCTTTAAACCTGTGTTTATGGCCACAATCATAGGATGCTGTGACAGGGATGATTTGTGGTGACGTCAGACCAGGAAGAAAATGGGCAAAGTACTACGAGTCAAGTGCTTATGCGCGTATTTATTAAATAAAATAGTTAAACAAAACACTCACAGAACAGCTCACCAAGCAAAATAAAGGTTTGAACAAAACAACTCACAAACACAAAACACTGACACCAAACCCCAAAACAAGTATGCTTTGCAGGCTTGGCAGGCCGAATCGTTGCGGGACAGGGCAGGAGGTGACCCTCAAGAGGTAGCTTCAGCTCCTCTGGTGGTGGAGGTGGGAGCAGCAGGTAGTCCTTCTGGTGGTGGAGGTGGGAGCAGTGGGTAGTCTCCCCTGGCAGTGAGGGCAGCAGGTAGTCTCCCTCTATCACTGGGGACTGATGCGGCTCTTCCTCGGTCCAGCACTGGTTTTCTATTTTTCAAATTGGTAACACATGCATGTACTGCAGAGGATCCAACAAAAATTAGTTACAGGGCATTTCATATGAGTGTTTAATTTGTCATGTTACATTAAATTCCATAAAAATGACAAAAAGCACAATTTATATATGTAGATTTATTTTGGTAGCAAAAACAACATCAGCATGATTCGGCGTTGAATTCCAATATGTATCGCAATACATATCACAATATTGTCTTCAGTATTGCAGTATATTGCAATGCAGATCCTCAGTCCCAATACACACCCCTAGTAGACAATACATTGCTTTCACTGCATGCTCATGCTGTATTAAAATTCACTAATTATGTAAGCCAAAAAATGATGATGTTATAAAAGTGTGTAAAAACTTTGAGTTCAGAAACAAGCACACAAATCAGAAGGGCTCTAACACCACTGGTGGAAATTCACAAACTCATTAACTCCAGTCATTAGCACCAGAAAGTGAAAACACCCATTGAAGTTAAAAAAAAAAAAAAACCCTGATAATTGAGTACCTGATACATGACAACTCAGGGGCTTAATTCAAGGGCTATTTGGTTTTCTTAAGTTGTTTTTTTCCTAGTTGTGTACCCATTAACGGGTGTTTTTTTTTCTCTTTACACAAAAAGGTGCTAATTACATTGCATTGCACTGTGTTTTTTAATAGAATATTAAAGAGCCAATATTGTATGTATGTTATAATATCTGTGAGACTTAGTAGATATTTCTGTTGTTTTCATATATGTGGGTTCAGCTGTATAGACACCAATGATGTTCTGTCCTACACCCTTAAGTGAAGCCCAAAAGAGCCCAAATAAACAAAGGAAACCGCAGGTATTTATTTAGCAAGGACTCATCCCTAATCAAAAAACACCAAACTCCTTCAACTGGCTGTGGATTCCTCCATGGACCAGCCTGAAAACTAATGCCTAAAGTACAGGGGCTAGTGTGATCAATCCCCCTTAAAATTATTCTAGCCACACTGTATCTGCTCCAGTTTTCAATTAGCCAACCCATAAACATCGACCCATAAGACATCTGTTCAATGTCCAGATGCATGAAAGTGGGTTTTCCAGTTCCCTTTTTAGTTGTGTTGAAAATATCCTTTCATTTAAGTTAAATCCCAGTATAAAAAAATGCAATATGAAAAAATGAAGCTGTTGTTATCTCTAACAATCCCCTGCATGTTCATGATAAAAGACAAATATTGCCTTTTACACTACTCTTCATTTACGATTAACAATGTAATTTATTAAGATCAATGTTGCCATAAGACCCATTTGGCTCTTGTCAGTGACACACTATAGTGTGAGCAACACTATGACTATTGTCTAACAATTCTACAGAGTGCTTATAACTTGGACATGTGCAACATTATGAAAGAACCGCCTACCTGTGTCTAAAGATCATCTTTCAGACAGAAGATCTTAAGATATGAATCACATTTTGAATATTTTATGTTTTCTTTTCTGCATGAGTGCAACAAGAGGCATATTGAATAAACTGCAGGTTATGTATATTATTAAATGCAGGTTTGTACTAGGAAATTGTTTAACATTATTATAACAGGCAAAATGTAATGTATTAGTCTAGTCTGTAATTGTTTATTTGGTAAAGCTCCAGGCTGTTCACAAATTTTGTTCTCGTCCACACAAGCAAAGAATTATCTTCAGTCTTCTACTGAATTATAATTTCTCCCTGTAGCAAATCCTCTGACACCACTGGGTTGTTAGTCACATTTGGGGTCCAGTTTACTGGGACTTGCTGCCTTTTTCACTTAGATCTTCAATAAACCTCAGTTCATTAATCCCATATGTTCACTAATTGTGTCCCCAAGGAAACACAATTAATTGAAAACTAGGGTTTCTTAGCAAACCATCAGAAGACAGTACTTTAATCAGAATGTGTTGTTCTGGTGTACTTGAATCAGAACGTGTTATTCTGGAGTATTATGTGTTCAAATGAAATGGATTATGTTATGGAGAGCCTAATGTACAATGATATACAGATAAATCCATCACAGTATCTACAGCTACACCATGTCACTGTGTATCTTCAGGATTCATTTATATGGCTGTGGAGAATTGAACAATTGTTTAAATATAATAAAATCTCATTTTACAGTACTTGAAGGAGATGTAAGAAAGAACTGTCCTGGTTAGAATAATGATGTATTAGAGTAATAGAATGTATGAAGTATTATACACTGTACTGTAGTAATACCGGATTCTGCTACGTCAACGTCCTGGTTTGAATGATCGCCCCACCCCAACTTATAGAAAAAAACTGCCTCGAAGTAGTTGCTCTGTGCATTGAATGATGGGGCTAGGTTTAAGGTTTTCAGTTCATACGTGGAGTTCGGCGGTTTCGGATCAGATGATACAGACTCCGCATTCTGATTGGTTACGCTTTCCTGTTGTTACGCTACAATCCATATATTATTTTTTTTAGACAGTACAAAAGCTTGTAACTCAGGCACCATTTTATATAGTGCTACTTTGGATGTTAATTTATTATTTTGTGTTGCATTTTCACAGTGGACACTGCAATTGCAGAGATTATGTAAAGCCCTTCATTTTAGTGGACTGAACATTTCACAAGTTTGTATATTTTTTAAAAGTAGCGACTTTTATTTTAGCGTTTTTCACCGATAAATGTGTTTTTTCATTATGTGGTTTTGCACTGGACACTGGAGCTTTAAAGTTTAATGGTTGTTTTGTGAAAAGATTTTAAATGACAAAACAGTGGACTGCAGCAGCTTTGAATTGTATTTCACCAGTCCTTAAATATGTTAACTACACTTCTTCATTCTTTATCATGACTGTGTGCTGTGCTCTACCTTTGAATTTTAAGCATGATACTGGTTGTGTTCTATATTTTCCCTAATCTTAATTAAAAATTCAGAATACTTATGTACTGTGTGACTGGAATGGATAAAGAAGGGAGTTTGAAACAAGTATTTCAGTAATCAACCTTGGATAGGGTGGTAGTTTTATTTTTAAACAAAAAAAATCAACAAAATGTGCAGGGTCAGGGCGTGAGGATTAATCAAAATATAAAAGCAGGATCGAGTTGAGGGACGGGCCTCCGCCGGTCGCCAGCCTCTCCCTTGCTCCTCAGTTGTCTGCTCCGTCTATGAAAATAAACACACAAGTTAATCAATTGAATCCTCCGCTCCACGTCTCTCTCTCTCTCCCATTCATGAATCTGAACGCCAGCCCTGAAGTACAACAATACAGTTCCCTTTATACTCACAACCCCGCCCCTGAGATCAGTGAAACACCTATCCGCAAACGGCAGGTGTTTTTAATAAAAACTGAAGCAGCAGAGAGGAGCAGCAACTGGCTGTGGTTGAGACGGAAAGATTCTGGCTGGGGATCTCAAGCACAATAGAAAGAAAGAAACGCTGATGTACAGGTAAGTAAGCTGGGCTGAGTTGAGTGGGGGACGGAGGGGGGTGAAGCTGGGACGCCAGAATCACCGTCGAGCCCTCTTGAGGTGTCGTGGGCTAGTCGACGAAACACTGAGGATGGAAGGTGCCCACTTGAAGACCCCAGAGATGTACCCTACTTCGCTCAATCCAGACGGTTGTCATGCTGATGCGCTGGGGAGGCCGCACTGTGGTTGATCCCTGGAGCCAGCATCGCAGCCGTTGTGTGTGCTGATGCGCCAGGGAGGCAAAATAAGCTGATCCCTGGAGCCAGCATTACACTTCAGCCATTAACACCAGACAGAAGGATATCTACTTCATCATATGGAAGGAAACGTAAATGGATGGAGACACATATGGATCACATTAGTTTACTGTAAAGCTACGTCTTAGTTGGTGCTTATCTTGGCGAGAGCCAAGTTCAAATCAGCATGAAGTTTTAACATCTACTCTCGTGTAATGGAAATTATGACCTGAGTGACCAGGTTTAGCGTACCTGCACTGTTGCCCCACACAAAGATGGCATCCTGGATAAACGTGACTTCCATCACGGTCACGTGATCTTTGGATGGGGGTCCTTGGCTTGGCCCAGTACCCTCTGTTGTCGGGAGGCAGGATAACAACGCAAGACCCTTTTCACCCATCACATACTGTTTGCTGCTATTATGTGATATGTATACTTGTTCTTCTATAAGGACCCTGATAAAACAGTAAAAGATTAGTAAGTAAGTTATTCGAGCTAAATAAAAATATTATTTACGTTTCGTGTTTTTGACGGTTAAGTTTGTGTTTCTGTAGGCGATGTCGACAAGAAGCGCAGTAGGACTGTCGATTAGAAACGGATTATATGTTCTTACTAATTATTATTTAGATTTACAGTTTGGATTCATTCTCTCCCGTTCACATATCCCACCCTTCAGAATAGAGCCAAAGGAACACTCGGCTAAGCCTAGCTCCCGAGATTATCCCCCCTCCCGTAAAAAAAAAAAAGCATTTTGGTGCTCATCACTTGGAAGGCAAAGGACTGCAGCATGATATACCACCAAGTTATCTGGGCGTTCATGTCCCTCATTATATTTAACACTTAATAGGGCCGTGGTCCATACCAAGGAGGAATGCACGTCTAAATATGGTAATATCGAAAACTGCGTGTAGCACATTTAATAGCCAAACACTCTTTCGCGATGACGGAGTAGTTTCTCTCCCTGGGAGCCATTTTCTTGCTCATATACAAAATGGGATGTTCTACTCCATTTACTTTTTGGGACAATCTCTGGTGTAATTAAGGCACAGTTTCCTCTTTATCTTATCAAAGCCCTCCTGACCCTTACCTCTCCAATTAACTAAATCTAGTCATTTCTTCTTGGTGAGATTGAACAGGGGTCATCTATGGTAGAATACAGCGATAAAACGGTGGTAATAGCCTGCTAACCCCAGTAGTGCTCTCACCTGAGACTTTGTTTTCGGGATCACCGCATCCACTAAAGCCTCGACCTTAGAGGCTACTGGCTTTACCCGACCATTACCCATGATGTAGCCAAGATATTGGGTCTCGTTTTTGCCAAATGCACACTTACCCAGCCCCGCTTTCCTCAGAGACTGTAGGACTGCTGAACATCTAACAAGATGTGCTTTCGAGGTAGAGCTAAAAAATCACCACATTGTCAATATAGGTGGTTGCATATTTCCGATGGTGGTATAGGACCTGGTCCATCAGTCTCTGGAAGGTTGCTAGGGCTCCATGCCATGCAGTCTGAATGGCCTGGTCTGGAAATGAAAAGGCCCATCTGGGGTAGAGAAAGCAGTTTTCTCTTGCAAGCTGTGAGTTAATGGAATCTACCAGTAACCTTTCGGCAGATCCAAACTTGGAGATTGCATTCACCTTACGAAAATCCACACAGAAACGAGTGGTGCCGTCCTTCTTAGGGACCTTCACTTTTGGACAGCACCAATCGCTTCGTGAAGGCTGATTGACTCCCAGATCGAGCATTGCCCCCACCTCCTTTCGGCTGCGTTCCGGCAACTTTCTGGGATCTGGTACAGTCTCTCCCTGACCCTGACACCTGGCAGAGTGACAACAGCATGTTCAATAATATTAGTCCTATCGGGTACATCAGAAAAAAACATCACCAAACAATTCACCAACTCTTGCAACTCCTGTTTCTGACCAAGAAATAACTGTTCCCCATCGGAATGTCAATTACCCTAGGTGGATTGACACCGGGGCCAAAAATCTCTTCGGGTTATCAGTAGCTATACACAGGGCCTCCCTTTTTTTCAAGGGTTTTAACAAATTTATATGATAAATCTGGGGTTTATTCCAGTGATCGGGTTATCTACTCTTGTAATTTACTTTACCAATTGCCCAAGTCACCTCATAAGGTCCCTGCCACTTAGCAAATAAGTTAGATTAGATGTAGGAAGTAGCAACAGTACTTTGTCTCCAGGTCGAAAGGTCAGAATTTTAACTTTTTTGTTGTACTGTTGCCCCTAGCGATGCTGAGCTAGTTTTAAATTATGTTGTGCCAAACGACCAACCAATCCCAGGTGGTCTCCCAAAAGTAGTACATGTTTCACTTCATTTTTGGAATCATTAGTTTGGTCTTCCCACCACTCTCTTACCAGATGGAGGATATCTCTGGATTTCTGCTGTATAGCAACTCAAAGGGAGAAAACCCTGTTGAGCTCTGCGGCACCTCTCTCACTGCAAAAAGGTGGTAGGGAAGAAGTTTGGCCCAATTTCTCTGCCCCTTGTTGACAAACTGCCTCAGCATCTGTTTTAAAGTCTAATTAAACTATTCCACTAGTCCATCGGTTTGCAAATGATAAACGGAGATTCTAATAGAGCCGATTTTTAACAATTTATACACTTGAGGTAGACAATTTGCCGTAAAATTAGTTCTTTGATCAGTCCGAATCTCTTTGAGAATCCCTTCTCTAACATTTTCTGCACTCTTTGGTGATTGCTGATGCACAAGTGTATCTCAAGGGCACTGCCTTTGGATATCTTGTTGCGTAGTCCATGACTACTAAAATGTGCATATATCCAGTCAGAGTGGCTCACTGTACCCACTATGTCCATTGCAATCCTTTCAAAAGGGGTTCCAATAAGGAGCAATGGGATCAGTGTTGTCTTGCCACTTTCAGGATCTTTTCCTTTCTGACTTTTGGTGTAAAAAAAACCTTGACCCCCAACAGCATATTAAGACCGTGATCATGTTAACACGATCATGCTGAAGTGGACTTCTAGGAACGCGATCGTGTAAACACGATAAAAAAAGCACTTCGTTTTGATGACTTACAGGGCCAACACATATCATCGGATAGGGCAGGGACTGTAGTTCACTTCCTGATAGGTTGTTTTTTTTTCGTATGACATCACTGAGAGGGGCATTTAGTGTCGAAAGGGCAGAGAAAGTTTTGGCAGCTTGGTGAGAAAATACATCACAGCCTGCTTCAGAAAAACTTGTTTAGAGGTAAGAAAGACATGGAAAAATGTTGTAAATCCGATGTATTTGACATAGTTATATTAGAACATTTATGCTGTCTCATGTGTTTTTATATATATATATATATATATTTACTTTATAAATATCAAGAAACAAGTGAATATAAGCAGATACTATTTCATGAACTAAAGTTATCAGGTATGTTTTTTTCCTTATGATAAGACAAAGGGATTTTGGCTCGTAATTCTGACTCCCAACAGCAGAGGGTGTCAGCCAGCTTAAAGTACCTTTCACCAGGATCACGTGAGAGAGACAGAAGTCTCTATTGTGGGCAACGCCATCCTGATGAAGTGCAACAATCTGCATCCGTGGGGCACGGCCACTCGGGTCAGAGGGGAATTATAAACACCTGTAAGTTAGCGATTGGTGTTTCCATGACTCCAGGGGCTGGGCCACAAGTACAAGAGGGATCAGGTTGTTGTACACGGGGTGGGTGCTTGGAACGGGGATTAACAGGAGGAGGGGCGAGATCAACAAATCTACTGCGGTAAAGTCAGGGAGATTGAAATTTCTTGTTATTTTGTTTTCATTTCTTTTTTCTTTTGTTCCAGACTTTTAAATCGCAGAGACCTGACACTCGCGTCGGAGCCTTCCGGAAGATTTGACTTAATTCTGATTTTGCCTTCACGCCTTCCCTCCCTCACAGTTTTGTTTTTGTTATCTGAAGAAATAAAACTGAGTTCATTTTTCAATTGCAATTACTGTGTTATTGTCTCCTTTCCACCATCCCGTCACATTCTTTATTATATAACAATGAATAACTATTATTTTACTTATAAATATTTATTTTGAGAAAATAATTGCTTATAAAACCCTGAGAATAAACGTGTATTATGTTATTGCAATCAATCAGGTGAAACAATGTCTTGTAATTTGCCCAAACATCAATGTTTTTCAACAAAACTTTCAGGAAGTATTGTAAGGTCCCTCGGGTCATAGAATAACACATTTTTATACATGTATCTCATAAGCATAATACATAATATATATATATATATATATTGTAAACGAACTCACCCACTCGGGTTCGTTGCCCCTTTAAAAGTACGACCCAACACACGAGAAATTGAGTTTCTAAGCGCTGACGCGCTAATTTTTAATAAACACAAAAGTAAACAAAACACAAACAAACACCTAACTCCCACTGGAGCGCTAACTAAACAGGATTTTCCCTTACTACCTTGCAGGACGGATAAGCCGTTTACCTGACACCAAACACAAACGCTAACACAGCACTTACTTCTTCTCACTGCTTGGAAGCAGAGCACCTCTCTTCTGCTTCCTTCTACTCAGCAGCCCTGTGCAGACAAGCTGCACGTCTTAAATACCCCGGTGCGGGTGATAATTAATCAATAAACAAATTAACAAAACAATAAGACAATTAAGAAATCAAATGAAACAATAAAGCAACACAAATCAAAACTGTGCATTACCCTCGCAGGGAGGTTTTAACCCCCTCCCTGCTGTCTCTCACAACCCTCTATCTCACATATCCCCCCCCTTGTCTTTACAAGACACAGGCCACGAGACGGCCACCTCCTCCCCTAAAACACAACCACCCACCCTCAAGTCCATAAATGTCCTTTCTTGCCCTCTTCCTCGGGCAGGCTTGAGGGTGGATCGGTCCACATCCCGGCTCAGCCAGGTAAGGACCGCGCACCGGCGACAAGGGGACCCAACGGTTCAACAGGGGCGACCGGAGCGTAGACCGTGGCACTGGAGGATGCATCAGTGGACAGAGATCTTCCCCTGGGAACCGGCGCAGTGATGTCCGATCACCCAAGGGAAGCGAAGCAGCGAACAGGGGGAGCGAAAGCGACGTCTGGCAGCAGCCCAGCGACGTCTGGGTGCTCGGGAAGAGCGGAGCAGGGACCCAGGGGAAAAGCTGTGGCCAGTGCTGCAGACTCCTGGGCTCTAGGTCCAGCGCAGGAAGGTCCGGGAAGACCGGCCGGGTGTCCTGGAGCAAGGGGTGAGGGACTGGACGCAGCGGTGCCGGACTGGACCGTAGGGGCGGTGGTCGGGGCTGTGGTGGAGGTATGCTTTTCACCTCCCCCCTGGGCTCCGGAAGCGGCGGCTCCTCCCCTCTGGGCTCCGGAAGCGGCGGCTCCTCCCCTCTGGGCTCCGGAAGCGGCGGCTCCTCCCCTCTGGGCTCTGGCAGCGGCAGCTCCTCCCTTTCTGGCTCCGGAAGCGCCGGCTCCTCCCCTCTGGGCTCTGGCAGCGGCAGCTCCTCCCTTTCTGGCTCCGGAAGCGGCGGCTCCTCCCCTCTGGGCTCTGGCAGCGGCAGCTCCTCCCTTTCTGGCTCCGGAAGCGCCGGCTCCTCCCCTCTGGGCTCTGGCAGCGGCAGCTCCTCCCTTTCTGGCTCCGGAAGCGCCGGCTCCTCCCCTCTGGGCTCTGGCAGCGGCAGCTCCTCCCTTTCTGGCTCCGGAAGCGGCGGCTCCTCCCCTCTGGGCTCTGGCAGCGGCAGCTCCTCCCTTTCTGGCTCCGGAAGCGCCGGCTCCTCCCCTCTGGGCTCTGGCAGCGGCAGCTCCTCCCTTTCTGGCTCGGGAAACTGCGGAGCTGCGCTAGCCTGCTCCCACTTTTGGAGTAACAGCTCCAATTCGGTTGGCTCCCTTCTTTTCTGCGGTGCCAACCCCATCTCTCTCCCCCATCTCTCAAGTTGCTCTCCTTGAGCAACGGCATTCTTCGTGATCTGCTCGATCATTTGTAACAAATCCATTTTCTCTGGGTCGTAGGGGCGCCCACACTTTCTGCCACCATATGTAAACGAACTCACCCACTCGGGTTCGTTGCCCCTTTAAAAGTACGACCCAACACACGAGAAATTGAGTTTTTAAGCGCTGACGCGCTAATTTTTAATAAACACAAAAGTAAACAAAACACAAACAAACACCTAACTCCCACTGGAGCGCTAACTAAACAGGATTTTCCCTTACTACCTTGCAGGACGGCTAAGCCGTTTACCTGACACCAAACACAAACGCTAACACAGCACTTACTTCTTCTCACTGCTCGGAAGCAGAGCACCTCTCTTCTGCTTCCTTCTACTCAGCAGCCCTGTGCAGACAAGCTGCACGTCTTAAATACCCCGGTGCGGGTGATAATTAATCAATAAACAAATTAACAAAACAATAAGACAATTAAGAAATCAAATGAAACAATAAAGCAACACAAATCAAAACTGTGCATTACCCTCGCAGGGAGGTTTTAACCCCCTCCCTGCTGTCTCTCACAACCCTCTAACTCACAATATATATATATATATATATATATATATATATAGCATCTTGGAAATGGTGTCTTTTTTTCAGAACACTCTGGGGAACATTATAAAATACTTCAGAAACCATAGAAACTTTTTGCTTTTTTTTCAACACAATATTCACCTATACTTTCCACTTGTTCAGATAGTATATTCTCCTAAGGTTTCTCTATACACAATCCTTTTGTTCTTCTTTTAAACCGTTTTTACCTCCTCCTGGCGACAGCCTCACACACACCACATGATTGTGAACCAAGGAGAGCTTATATACAGATGGCAATCCGAGTAATGATCAATTTTCACCCAGTTAACTCAATCAGCACAGTTATCTCAATTGCCCAGCGCAATTGCATGCTGCTAAATGTAAGCTTGAGTCCTAGGCTTCAGACTCGTGACTACATTTTCCTCTGCACCCAGTCGGAACGGAAAAATACTGTGCTGGGTTTTTCGGCTGACATACCTCCAATCTATTATTCTTCTGGCCACTCTGCCACACATCCTCCCCCTTAGGTCAGACCCACCAGGGCAAGCGACCTTCAAAAAAAAATAGTACACCCGGGAAAGAGCCTTTGTGTTCCCATGCTTATTACCAGCCCATGGTAAAATTAAAAGGTTGTAGTGCTAAAAACCACCTGGTAACCCTGGCATTTTTTTTCTTTATTTTGTTGCATCCAGGTGAGTGGGGTGTGGTCCGTTACTAATTTAAACCGTCTTCCTAACAGGTAGCATTTCAGGGACTCGAGGGCCCACCTAATTGTGAGACACTCTTTTTCAACCATGGCATGTCTCATCTCCTGTGGGTTAAGCTTTCTACTGAAAAACAAAACTCCTAACCTCGCCTCTAACCACCTGTGAGACGACAGCCCCCACTCGAACCTCAGATGCGTCCATTTGTAAAACAAACTCTGTTGTAAAATCTGGCGTTATTAACACCGGCTGCACACAGAGGGCACCTTTTAGTGCCTGAAAGGCTCTCTCTGTTCCCTCTGTCCATTTGACCATTATATGTCGGGTTAAATCAGTCAGAGGTGCAGCAATGGTCGCAAAATGTGGGATACATCTTCTGTAATACCCGGTTAAACCAAGGAAAGCTCTTACTTGTTTTTTGTTAACTGGTTGTGTCCAGTTTTGGATGGCGTCCAGTTTGTTTGTTTGGGGCTTGATGAGCCCCTGCTCATGTTATACCCCAAATACTTAGCCTCTTTTATCCAATGGTACATTTTGCTGGATTAGCTGTTATCCCTGCAATCCTGATTCACTTTTTTGAAATTTTGAAATGTTATTCAATTTCCAACAATTGTTACAAAACTTGATTGTTCCATCTGGTTTGGGACCAGGACAATGGGACTAGCCAACTCACTATACGACTCTTCTATCATGGCCAGCACTAGCATTTTCTTGACCTCTCAGCTGATGGCCTCCCTTTTAGCCTCAGGAACCTGATATGGCTTCAAATCCTACCATCTCTATCTGTTGCTTTGCTCAGCATACATTTAAGCATACATTCATTTTATTAAAATATTCAACTAATCCGTCTGTTTGTGGATGGTAGACCAATGTTTTCAAATGTTTAATCTTAAATAGCATGCTGAGCTCCTTAGTGACTCAGGACATAAATGGAGTACCCTGATCTGTAAGGACTATGGAATGCTTGTACACTGACACATGGGACATGGCTGGTTAAAGCTGCATGTATTCCCAACTAATAAAACCTTCAAGTGATGCGATCCCTTGTTTTTTCTCTCCCCAAATGTCCTCCCAGCACATGACCATGTGCCAGATCTAAAACCGTCCTTATAAAAGGTTGAGGGACTACCAGCTGCTCTAACATATCTACCCCTTTTCTCTTGATCCAGTATAACAAGTCGTTTTTTAACACAAGGTGTGGATATGGCAGAGGTATGCCGGGAGATACATGCACCCCATTTATGACCTGTACCTGCTCTCTGGCAGAGGTTAACCTTGGGTCACGTAGCTGTGCAGTCCCAAAATGATCTCCACTCACCCCTAACTCTGATAGCCTCTTGTCACTATCCCCCTCCTCTACTTCTGGGGTATCTGGGTTCTTTGCTTCCTCTATCATTACCACTACAGGGTTCTAACTGATTGAATATATATCCATAAAAGGAAATATGGTGGTTAGCTCTGCATTTGTTAGTCCATTCTTGACTATAGAATTTTTTGGGGGCACAGCACTAGGGGCACCAATGTGCTCCATTTGCCTGGAGTATGGGCATGTGGAGGCCGACTGCCCGGAATGAAACGAGGACATGGACCTAGAGCGGGAGGAGCTCAGGTCCAGAGCGAGGCAGAAGAGCTGCTGTCCAAGGTGGAAGAGCCACTACTGTGCCCAGAGCCACCACAGCTGCCGATAGTCCTGGGAGAGGTTCCACTGATGGAGGCGCGGGGGCCCCAGCCCCCAAAAATGTTTTGAGGGGGGCATGGGCAAACCACATTTAACCCTCAGCAGCCACCGGATGCGCTACTGAGAGAAACAGAAAAAGAGGGCTGTCGTTCCATGAGTCACAAAAGGATAATCTGACGTTTGCAGAGCTTTTTGAGATGTAATAAAATAATGACTTATTGAGGAGTTTGGTGATAAAACTAGTGATCAGGAGATGGTTTATCAGTATGCACGACTATGAAGAGGTATTTGAAAAATACAGTGAACAAGGGGTGGGGCAGGGCTGGAGATGCAGTACTGAGTGTCCTGTTGATATGCAGTGCCTTTTAAACCTGTATTACTGTGAAAAAAATACTTTTAAACAGCGCATCTAAAATAAACTGCGAGTATGAATATAAATTGGACCTGACGCGCCTGAGACGCGCTGAATAAATGGACCGCTAAGGGTTAAAGCAAATGCATTCAAGCAGCTTGCTCAGGCATTCTGCCGCCTTTGTTTTGAAAAAAAACTTAGCTTTGTTTAAAACTGAAACGTTCCTAGTAAAATTGCCTGTAATTGTTTTGAAATCTGCCTCACCTTTGTCTAGATACATTTGTTGGTACAGTAATTGTATCTTCGTGATCAGCACATCGCTTATAGACATGCCTATCTGGTTGCATTCCAAGTACGGTTGAGCGATTGCATACTTCTGGCTAAAAGTGTGGTGTTCGGTAGACCGGTCAGGTCATAAGTTTGGTGTTTGTAACTGTGAGGTTTTACTGTATTGTCTGTTTTTCTTGGTGCCCATATTCCCTGTATTTTAAGGCCAATCAGAACCTGTTAAAGTGTATATATATATATACTGTAAATATATATACCTTATCACTTCAAATTAATGCCGCCCTCGAATTAACGCCTCACTCAGATATCAGCTTTTTAATAGATGCCGCCCTCGAATAAACGCCGCTCTCAATAAAGAAACGTAAAGGTATTTTTTTCTACCCCTGCTCAAAAAATAAAGAAACGCGCAACTCTGCCTATGTATATGACACCACCGAAGAGACTGCAACCTCAATCCAGCATGTAATACAAACTAATGTACACCCTCCTTAGCAAGCAAATGTTATTTTACAGTACAGTCCCGACAGACAACCCAAGATGAACTACTCACAGCACAACAGTCCTTCAAGTACCTTTATTTCCTGCAGAGTTCAGTGCCAACACAGCAGGGGATAAAACAAGGGCTGTCTGTTTACCTCATCGTCAGCTTGGATGGTGAAAACTTAAACTCAGAGGAACTTAGAGCTTTGCCGGTCACTCTAAGTGCTATCCGAAAGCTGGCTGAAGATATCTTCTTGTAGGGGGTTTAGTTGTTTTGTTTTTTATTCAGTTGGAATTTTACTCAGTCCTGTACAATTATATATATATAAAAAAAACTTGCTTACTATCTATGAGAAGATTTAGTTTTGGTTTATCTTACAAAGAAATTACAAACAAGCAGGTAAATTACAGTGACAAAAAAAACAAAAAAAAACAAGTAGGATATATTTTAGTTAACAGAAATCAAACTGATATTCAGAGGTAATATTTTTCGTTAAGAAAAACAACTGCATCACACTCAACTACCGTTGTCGCTCCTTGTGACGGATGCGAGTGGTGTATTAAATAAATAAACAGTCCCGAAACAGTATTTCTCCCAAAATGACTGTGTTTATTAGAATAAACCTCCCCTTTACCAGCGATTGTATTCGGGGGGAACACAGCTGGCTGACAAACCAAACAAAAATACAAAAACTAAACAAAGTGTCCACAATGAAATCCCGAGTGTCCTGTGTATGAGAGTGCTCTGTAATCCACACGGGGTGTGCTGATGTTGGTGAAGGGAAGGTAGTGCTCTGTGCTCTGGAACTGGCTCCGTGGCTGCAGTCCCACGCTCCTACTCCGCCTCTGAAAACCACAACAAACAACACGTAATCCGAACACAGAGCTCCGGCTGGTGGCTCAGTTTCTCAGCGCAAGAGGAGGAACTGACATAGCTGCTTCCCCTTTGTACCCAGCAAACTCCTTCCTGCAGTCAACGCGTCACCATGGTTTCTCCAATAGAGGGCTGCCCCGCAGCTGACTGCAATGGAATCGTCCTGAGTACTTGCAGCTACGCGCCCCTCCTAATATGGTCACCTTCCAGTTTCCACCTACCACCGAGGTGGCAGATCTAGTAGGCAGCATACCTTCCCCCTTACACAGCACCCTTTCCAATCGGGAGGGAGATTTACAGCATCAATCCTTACTCTCTCTATCACACTCCTCTTCTTGTCCCACCCCATAGCAACCAATACACACTCCTGATTTGCTGGTACATTACTCCCCTGACCTCCCAACTCCCACCTAATAGGCTCTCGTTAACTGTCAGTAGTACTGTATTCAAGCCCCCAAAACACACAAGAGTATAGTGCTGCAGATCGGAGCCTCTCATGGCGCCGTTTCTAAAATGCCTTAATAAAATATTGCAACGTTTGTAAAGCATAGCATTATTAATAAAGGCCGCCCTCGTATAATCGCCGCCATCGTTTAAGTGCCGCAGTCATTTTGATAAATTTAAAATAAATGCAGCAGCGCCAAATTGAAGTAATATGGTATATATATATATATATATATATATATATATATATATATATATATATAGATTGTTTCATTTATATTTTGTTCCGTGCGTAATCTGAACAGGCGTAGCCTGGCTACATATTAAAAGTAAATCCAAATATGTCTTAATATGTAACCCCATTTTGTACATCCCCTGTCTAATGGGTTGTTACATACAAAATGGAAATTGGCCCTGGCACATTTTCCAAAATTAAAATATTGTAATAAGGGAAAGGGAATTTAAGATAATCTACCCATTTCTGTTGCCAAATTGCCAAAAGTGATCATGTTCCTTTGAGAACAGAAAATATGCTTCAAATAAGTAAAGGCCCAGCTTCTATTAAGTTAGTTGCCTGTGGGAAAGATGTCTCCAACAAGCTGCACCAGTGTTAGAACGCTTGATGAGAAAACTCTCTTGAGAAACCATCATTGCTAGAGAGACATTTTGGCAGTTAGAAATATGTAAACGAAGGCAATGGGAACTTAAAATGTACTGCTGACTATAAAATGAAGACCTCAGATCAAAAGATGTTGAAAAATATATAAAGAGATTCTGCAAAAGGATTTCTTAGCAAGTAACTACTGTAATATTCCCAAACAACACACAAAGAGAGTAAAACACTATACTTTTCCCCACCATTTAAAATAGAGTAATATTCAAAATAAAATAAAAACATACTGTGCTTCACTGTAATCATAAAATATAATCATGACATTAAATTACTGTAGTTGAAGCCCTGTGCCTTTACTGGCATGCTAACACTTAAATACAGGCCAATTCTGCAAGGGCTGGTATCCACAATGTGCAATCCACAATGCCCACCAGTTAATTCAGTTGTGGGCTTTTCACAGTTCTAGTTGCCTGATGAAAACGGATTTTGATGAATTAAATAAATGTCACATACTACACCACCAGCGTTCTCTATAAACACTGCATGTTTTTGTCATTGTAAAAAAGCAAGACTTTTTTATAATGAGAAGACTAAGGAAAGATCAAGGACAGTGCCTGTGTTAATAACTAGATTTTTTTTTGTTGTTGAAAGAGAAGTGTTCCAAGTTTTGTATAAAACTTAAATTATTGAACATTCAGCTTTCTGAATACATTACACAGAAGCTAGCGGAGAGAGGAATTACTATCCCATTGTTTTAGGAATGGCTTCTTAAGCAAACAGTATTTGGTCTTAACTGAAAGTGGAGAACATCCCAAGGTCAATAATTATTGTTTATGGAAAAAAAAAAGAATCAATGTGATGTCATGTCTAGAAAAAATGCAAATTAATGTGAAATACATCTTTGTATGAATTATATGGCTATAAAATCTCTACCAATAAAAATGAATCTGAATGAGCTCTAATCCACAATTATTCAACTGATTAAATGTGTCTGTTACTAACTGCAGGGAGCTGGACCTCCATCTGTGATTATTAGAGTTAGCTTGAGCATAACTTAATCGCTACTTCAGTGTTAAGTAGTGTTCCATGCAGCTGTTATAGATACTGACTATAAACACTTAGTTTGTAGCAGTGAGCAGTTGGAATAAAAATACGAATAAAATACATTTAAAATGTATTTGATATATATAACTTAGTGTTACTGAACAGGTTGTAGGGTTTAAAAGACACTTTTACTTCCTCTAGTTTCCTGCTTTGTTGTATGTTTTCTTGTAATATATTTTTCAACATAATTGAGACTATTGTGATATTTTAAATAACATATCCCTTGTCATAAATATGTTTTGACTAGTTACATTCATTTCACATCGGTTATGCTTCAGGTCTCCCAATTACAATATATTCTGAATTCATAACATCGGCTGCTAAAATCTGCTGTTCAATCAGAAACATTTCATCGGTTCTGGATTCCACTCCCAAAAGTTCAGCATTTTGATTGGTTCATCTGTCCTACCTGCTTGCTTCGGCCTAGGTTCAGAGGGGCAGGAACATGTTTATGAATATGCATTACCCATTTAATCACCAGATATTATCCTTTCACGAATTAACAGACTCTTTAATACTTTATGCCTGGCGCACACACACCGGATTCCTATTCCCTTTTTTGTCTCTGTATTAAACTGAGGGCAACTGTGAATTTAAAGAACAAACTACAACAAGCCATGTGCAAAAATATGTACCAAATCTTATAATGTAAAGGACAATATATAAGAGATCTGCCAGATAATTATACTATTCAGCATATGCAAGGGACAGCAGGAGTCACCAACTGTAACAAATTAGCAAAATGTGGCTAAATATTTTTCTGCTTCAACTATTAGCTGGTTACATGAATAACAATACAAGAGGAAACAGCAAGATTGGATTCTTTTTAGTAATGCATGTATTAAAGCCTGAAGCATTTCAGTCTTCATGTGCATTTAAAAAATAAACACAATTATGTTATATATGTTTATGTTGCACAATTATGTTGCATTTTTCTTCTCTGATGCATTATGATCATCAACAATTTACTCAAAGCCTCCACTAGTGTTTTCTACTATTATAACAATCTTGACTTGCATAAAGAAGGAAAAACATTGAGTGAAACAGTTTGCATCACTTGGTTTTCGTGGTGTGGTATCCGAAGCATAATCAACAAGTAAAGAGAAACATCACCGGTAATTGACAAACCCAGGACTGGAAGACCCAAAAAGCTGTCTAACAAGGATGAACAATACTTGAAGATAATATCCTTAAGGAATAGAAAGAAGACAAGCATTGAATTGACAACAGAACTGGCAGAAGGCACAGCTGTCGTTGTCCATCCATCAACAGTCCAAAGCACCTTTGAACATTGTTCCATAGTCCAATTTTCTTGTGCATATTTTAGCCTTTTAGTCTTGTTCCCCTTCCTTAGCAGAGGTATTCTTACTGCAACACATCCTTTAAGTCCTGATTTCAAAAGTGACCTTCATACTGTTAATTTGACTTTTGCTATAATACATCATGTGAAGGGTGTCTTGAGTCTTATACTATAAGAAATGTCATCTCACGCAGTTTGGGCGAGAGGACCATGAGATGATCAAACTGCGCAAGATACTGTATATTATTATTAATTTTTTTTCAGATAATCATCTTGATTCAACATTAATTGAAATGCATGATAAGTTAACTGGGAGGAGACCTGAAATTGTTGGGGGGAATAGGCCCTTAGCAACGCCACAGTGGTAACACACTAGCCCTGATGACGAGTGGATGGAAAATCCAAAAGTATGTTATGTATCTTTTAAAATCTATATTAAAACTGTGTATTAAAGGCCTATTATCTGTCAAATAATTATCAAAACTATAATTCTGATATTTTAATATATAAATGTTTCAACATTTAGTTGTATTTCATATTAGATGTTGTTATAATTATTGCTATTCAACCATTGTTTTGTTTTGAAAATAGAAGCCAAAGAAGGCAAGGAAGCTCTCAAATACCTGTAACAGGGGATGATCTTGTTGAGCGCTTACGTAAAAAGAAAGAAGCTGAAAAGACACATGTTTGCAGAAGTACAATATCTATCTATCTATCTGTTATCTCAAGGATTGTAACTTTTTCTCCATCGCTGTTCCATGAACATTAACAGTTTTTACATTTGCAACACTAGTTTCTTATTTAGGAATACACAGCACTGTCTAATGTGAAAGCACTGTTGACAGGTATTAAACATAAAATGCAACAATTTTATAATCTTTATGTACCTGTTTCTAATATAAATCATTTACCACATTTTCAATACCTTTGCTCTTTAGTTTCTGCTCTTTGCAAATTGCTTGTTAAACTAGTGAGTTGGCCCATTGTGCAATATGCAGCCTCCAAAATAACAGTACACAGAGGCCCAGATTTATAAAAGGATTGCGCATGTTTTACAACCTGTAACAGGGGAGACCTGGACTGGCCGTCTAACGTATGCACGATGCTGCAGGAAGAGGGCGGCAGTCCCGTGGGGTCTGCCTGCCAGTCAAGGCAGTGACACAGAGAGGTGGGGAAGAGGGTGTTTGGACTTTCCCTCTCTCTGAGTGGCTGGGGGGCGGGCTCATGGGGATTGCTCAGCCTATAAACGGATACTTTGTTGTTCTCTCAGGTCTGCCATTTTTAGATGAATGAGCCAGCTGAGGCGCTACGGACGGAGCGGGGCTGGAAGAGAGCCGCCAAATAATTACAAATAAAATATAAAGAATAGAGAAAAGAATATTTTGTAGTGGGGAAATGAATGGGCAGACCCCAGGGATTGTATAGGGAAGTGAGGGAACACTTGTGAGTGTAGGACGGAGTCCCGGGCCGTGCGGGTAGCGTCGGTTGGGGTATCGGCTGCAGAGCAGCACCTTTATTTTGTAGATTTTGGTTAACAGTGTTTATTTTTGTTTTTCTTTGTGCCTTCTGTTTTGTCTATTATTTAATGCACCTGCGTGTGCGCTATAGGTGAGCGGTGAAATACCTTTACCATCGCTGGTAACAACGGTATCACAGTGCCACCTTGTGGCCGTAAATAAATTGTGCACCCGAGTGGTGTTTAGAAACCCAGTTTTCTGTGTCAGTGATTTCCCCCCACCCTTCCACACGACCGTAAAACGGCTGAGGGTTCTGAATTATTGGATGGGATTTATAAAACACATGCATAGGCATAAACATGCAATTAATACGTGATTTGTGGGGACAATGTCTCTGTACGCTTTAGCCCTTGATGCATATGTAATTCTGTATATGCATATGTAATTCTGGGGCGTTTCTGAATGAAACTGTTAAAATTGTTAGGGGATTTTGCAAATGAGGTCTATTAAATATTCTGTATAATTTATTAAAGCTGTCGGTAATTGCGGGCCTTGTATTTGCGTGATTATTTTAAGCAGGCGTTAATTTGCCGCAGTCAGACAGGCTATTTAAAAGGCAAGGTGATGTTGGAGACTTGTCTGCAGCAAGAAGGAGACATCGTTTTCAAGGACAAAGAAACATTTAATAACATTTTGCAAATAGCTCATTTTTTAACCCTTCTGATCAAGTCAGTTTGTAAATTACAGTTTATAATACTGGTACCGTATTGTTTTGCAAACTCCCAATTTTCAATACGTTTCATAGCTTACATGACAAAACAGAAAGTCTGCAGATAGAGAATATAGAATCCATGTAAAAAAAAGGTTCTTAGAAGCACCTAAAAAGGTCTCCCCACAGTGGCAAAGCAAAGTTCTAACAAGAGCCTTTACTTCTTAGAGTGTAGGCATTATTATAAGAACGGTGGAGGAGATTAAGAAAAGAAGGAACAATATTCAGAGGCACACGAAAGAAAAAGTCGCATATACAATGAGGGCTCATCCTCCACCATTATTTTATATATGCCTACAGAATGTATTTTTTGTAATATGGCATTCTGGTATTTAACAATACAGGTTCAGGCAGTATTGTTAAATTCGAGTTGAAAAGAAAATGGTAAAAAAGGACAGAGGGACAGATAACGCAGTTAGTTTGTAGCTAGAGAAAGTACAGTGTTTCGACCATATATACCATAAAGATATATTTTAAAATCATACATAGAGTAAGAAATACAGACAAACATAAGAAATAGGAGAGTTGTAACTGCATAAGACTTTAAGAAGATATAAGTTGTAGTTAAACTGAAGACTGTTCGTATGAAGCTGTATGGAGTTATTGTTGCTGAACATATTGCTGTACAACAATGGAAGGATTATGCACATGTTTGACTGCCATGGATGTAAGTATATAAAACGTATTGTTTCTGAAGTTTGAAAAGTCTATACGCCTGTGTGACAGGGATTACTGTAGTGGTGACGTCAGGCCAGATGCAGGAAGAAACAGGCACTGCAGGGATTTGGTGCAATAGCGCTTGCGCCGTTTATTTAAACAAATAACACAAACAAAATAAAAGGTTTTAACAAAAAAAAAACACTTTGCTCACGGAGTGAAATAAAAGATATAAACAAAAACAAATCTGGTACACTAAAACAATAGGTCAGGCTGGGCAGATTGCTTTCATTGATCCTATGTTTTTCCTTTTTAATTCTTACACTCCTCTCTTGCTCTCGTTCACTCCTCCGAACACCCACCCCGAGTGCAGCGAGCTGCAAAATTTTATGCCGGTGACCATCTCCCGATTAGCAACAAATTAATCACTTAATTCGGGAGAAACAAAACAATAACAAACCCATGCCTAACTTGTCCTATATAATAATACATAAATCATAAAACACAAATACAGCAGCTCCCCTTTGTAGGGCTCTGGCCACACAATCTCCCACAGCGAAACTGTTGTGGGGGGAGCTGATCTCATGATCCTTCAGCGACCCCAGGCGAAGTGGGACCGTCAGCAACCCCAGGCGAAGTGGGACCGTCAGCAACCCCAGGTGAAGCAGGACCATCAGCAACCCCAGGCGAAGTGGGATCTTCAGTGACCCCAGGTGAATCGGGACTGTCAGCAACCCCAGGCGAAGTGGGATCTTCAGTGACCCCAGGTGAATCGGGACTGTCAGCAACCCCAGGCGAAGTGGGATCTTCAGTGACCCCAGGTGAATCGGGACTGTCAGCAACCCCAGGCGAAGTGGGATCTTCAGTGACCCCAGGTGAATCGGGACTGTCAGCAACCCCAGGCGAAGTGGGATCTTCAGTGACCCCAGGTGAATCGGGACTGTCAGCAACCCCAGGCGAAGTGGGATCTTCAGTGACCCCAGGTGAATCGGGACTGTCAGCAACCCCAGGCGAAGTGGGATCTTCAGTGACCCCAGGTGAATCGGGACTGTCAGCAACCCCAGGCGAAGTGGGATCTTCAGTGACCCCAGGCGAATCGGGACTGTCAGCAACCCTAGGAGACATAAAAGAAACAGCTCTCCCATGCAAAACGGCACAGCAGGTAGCCTCAGGCGATGCGGATCAGCAGGCAACCCCAGGCGACGCGGAGCAGCCGGCAACCCGAGGCGGCGCGGACCAGCCGGCAACCCCAAGCGACGTGGAGCAGCCGGCAACCCCAGGCGATCTGGACGTGGCATCCCTGAGCGGAGCGGGCGTGGCATCCCTGGGTGGCGACGCGCCAGTGTCCCCGGGCGAGGCAGAGCTGGCGATGCCAGCGGACCCTCAGGAGGCAACGGCGGCAGCGGACCCTCGGGAGGCGACGGCGGCAGTGGACCCTCGGGAGATGATGGTGGGAGGGGAGCCCCTGGCTATGAAGGTGGCAGCAGGAGCTCCACTTCTCCCTCTGGTGGTGGTGGAGGCATAGGTAGCTCCTGCTCCTCTTCTCTTAATGGTGGTGGAGGCAGAGGCAGCTCCTGCTCCTCTGGCTGTGAAGGCGGCAGGTGCTCCTCCCCCTCTGGTGGCACCTCCCCTTCTGGCGGCACCTCCCCCTCTGGTTGCGAAGGTGGCAGGGGCTCCTCCCCTTCTGGCGGCGAAGGCAGCAGGGGCTCCTCCCTCTTGGGTCCACCGCCCAGAACCACTCTGCAGCATCCCCCACCAGACCCAGACCCACGATCTTAGTATTGGAGGCAAGCTGGAGTGTTGTAAGCTCTGGAGGAGGACAGTTGTAGATGTAAACGGTAAACTAAAGCAACTTTTGCCTGCTGCAACAGTGAGCAGATCTGAAGAGGGAGCTGAGAACTGCTGTAGTTAGGCGTGATTAAGAGTAGAGGGCGGGATCTGCTGAGCAGCACACAGCTCTGAGGAAGTAAACGATGGAGTGCTGTCAGTAGCGTGCAGTGGCCCAGCTGTAGAAAGCAGATATCTGCTGAAGCAGTTGATTGATAGTAGTAGGACATGGTTTCCGTATGCGACATGTGTCTCACATTGAATGCAATATTATCTTTTGAAGTAAAATTGATCCTGATTTGAAAATACATGACTTTCACAGTGAAAGAGGACCTGCTAAAATGTATAGGTTATGATTAGAATAAACCATTGACTTTAGAAAGTGATGCAGGGTTGAATATTTGATTATTGTGATTAATAGCCTTCGCGATTGGAATGTTTATCCTAAATGCTCTGATGCTGTATCGTGATTGTATTTTGAGAGAGGAAGGTAGAATGGGCTGTGAATGTGCAGAGTCCACAGGCGTTGGCTCACAAACCACTGAAAATGCGGTTAAAGACGACTGAATCAGGGGAAGATCAATCGACAAAATGGTTATCTGCTGCTGAGATGGCGACGGCTTTAGCAGAGAATGTTTTATAGTACTCATAGGACATAGTACCCCCGTATCTAACAGAGCTCGATAATGTAGAATAAATATTGATCCGGCTCTTGACGGCGGTGTGGAACTTAATGTCGTGTGACTTGAGTGTAACATTGATATCTTTCCCGTCAATTATTTATTTGATAAAATACCTGAATGTTATATTTAAACTATGTTTCCCGTTGCTGGAAACAGATATCTTCTATTATTTGCTTTCAAATGTTTGGAGAGAGTGTGGTGCCTAATGGTAGTGGCTGAATGAGAACCGGATGCAATTACTGATGCTAAATTGTACTCGGGCTATGCTTGATGATTCCTTGCAGTGTGAGACAGACTGATGGGATAGACAGCAAGATAGGGGAAAAACTGCCAATAAAACGATAGTGATACTGGATCCCACTAATGTATGATTTAATTGTGCCTAGAGCCAGATGGAGAGAGTCTCTTGCGTGTGCGATGAAAGCAAGGATCCAGTCTTGATTGAACGGAAAGGAAGAATCCAGTTTTGAGCACAGAACACTGAAAGCAGTTACAGCCTGTGATGCAAGACAACCTTGTGGATGGAATGCCTGCAATGGGACTGGAGCTGCTGCTGCTGAGCGTGTGGAATCTGGTGATTCATGAAACCCCCTAGAAAATGAGGCGTATGTGAAAAGGGACGAGTCACGGGGGACTGAGATGCAGTCTTCATAGAATAGTGAAAGCCCGTACAAGTTTTGAATTAATAATGCACACATTTTGATGTCCTTCCTGGATTGCGCGGATATGCTTTTCTGAGCTTCCCTTGATGCTGTAGAAAAGGAGTGAGGAGACGTGAAATGAAGGTTCTACTCTGGGGGATGATGTGAATTGCGTAATTGAAATGGCCCAGTAAGGATAGCAGGTCCCTTTTTTATATAGAAATTAAGGATCCGAGGTTGCCAAATGTAAGTTATTGCTAATGTGCGATGATACATCATGAAAATATATTTAGTTCAGTAGCAGTGAAACTGGAAGTGTACTGGATGGGAAAGTCCAGAATGAATAGCATTTTGAAGCCTTTCCAAAAATAAACTCCACAAAAACAACAACTCAGCCATTTCTTTTAATTCTTGCAAGCAGTCTTAAATTAGAACTTGAAAATATTCTCTTTCAGAAAAATAAATCAAAATGAGCTGGAAAATAGCTTTGAGAATCTAGCCCTTAATGTTGCAAAAGTATCGAAAGTTGAAGCCATATGTGGTCTCTGAACTTGATTTCTCACTAACCGCTGAACCGAGAAGGCGGCCATGACTGGAGTGGCAAATACAGGGCTTGATAGAGATTACTGCAGCATTGGAAGCAACCTGTTTGTCCATATCGTTGAGCCGTGTATTAATTGAAGCAATTGAGACGTCGAAGGGGTGAATGAGGGACTTCATGTCCTCGATGTGTTTCGGCTGTGTTTCCTGGTTGCTGTGCTGGGAGGAGACGGTGACCATGACTGGAGAGGAGGGCAGTGCTACCACCTGTCCTGAAGCTCTGGGCGAGCGAGTTTGCAGATGTGTGCTTGAGAAGCAGGCAGCATGGTGTAGCAGATATAAAAGGGACAATAAATATCGAACAACACCATACTATCGCTTCCAGCCAGGATGTTTATATTGTTGTTGGTTTTTAAAAGTTAGGCGGTGGTCAATCCTTATAAAATAGCTGCTCCAGAGGCTGAGCCTGCTGGCGGGGGCGTTTTGATCTCCGTAATGCCGGGGCAGAGGGCCTGGTTGCTGGGAGGAGTCTGCATTAGAAGTAGATGGTACTGAGTTTCCATCGGAGAATCTGGCAGTGAGGTTTCCTGATCTGAATTGGAGTTGGTTCATGCTGAAAATTTTTACGCAGAGAACATGTCGCAGCATATGCAAGAAAGCAAAACACTAGAGAGAAGGAGTGTGAGATTGGGGTTTAAATAGGAGGTTAATGATGATAGTCATTAATTAATTAAGCTGCCCAGCTACCACTACCCAAATTTCACCCTAAGGCTAACATTTAATTATTTGTTTATTTACTTAATTATTGAACATACAAATGTTAAACTTGTACAGGGCAAGTATGCCAGCACTTTAATTACAGGACCAGGTTATTACCACATACAAATATGATAGGATTGTATTACCACAAAGGTACACCAGGATAAATGCCTCATGAATATTACAACAGGAACAGTACACAGGTTCAGTAGCATAAGACATGAAATACAATAAAAGTACCACAGGACAACACCTACAGAAATAAATTTGATTTTGGACAGTTTACCACAGGAACATTGCCAAAATACCACAGGACAATTACCACAAGATTGCGAAGGTAACCCCTGTGGTAAAATGTCCCAAAATACCACAGGAAACTCCTGTAGTAATGTGTTGTATTTTTCTTGTAGTAGCACCACAGGACATTTTCATAAGGTTGGTAGCCGTAGCTGTTATTACAGTGGCCTGTACTGTGCTTGAAACCCTAACTGTTTCTGACAGGCAGCAGCTCATTAGGGGACAGTCATTTTGTTTCAGTGTCTATCAGCTCTTAGGGATGCACCACGATGAATAGGCCCAAAACAATACCCCCATTTGTCCGAACATCAGCTTCCCAAATACATGATGAGACAGTCAAGCCCAGCCACATTTACTGACACAAAGACATAATTAATCAAATAGACAAATAGTACAACAACAACAAAAAATGCTCCGGCACATTCTGTACTGGTCTGGAGGTTTCCATAGAAACGCTGGCTTTTGCATCACAGCTAATGACCACTCTGTCCAATCAAGTGCAGAGAACAGTAGTTTAATGCTTTAAGGCAGAATTGCTCTCAGTGAGTAAGCATGATTGCAGCTAAAAACATGTAACGCTTACATTGCCAATTACATTTTTATATTTTAAAGCGGTTATTGTCTAAAATAATTATATAAATAACTTGTATGTCTATCTAATGTACAGTACTAGAACTTGAAAGTTTACTGCAGACAACATTGCAAAATGAGTTTAAGCATAGCAAGTGAGGACACAATAGGTCTAGAAAAGCACTTTAAATGTAAATGATACAGTATGCAAGACTGCTGTGCAAAATAGACATGGTAAACATTACAAGAGAGATATATAAAATATTATTGTGTAAACATAGTAGTACAAACTCAATATACCTAAATATATAATAATTGCAAGGCAATACTTGTAAGGTAATATAACAGCATATATTATAAATGTATTTTCCTCTATATTATGCAACGTATAAACTGAAGCCGAGGAAAGCACAATGTCTAAATAAAAAAAAAAGATTATTTGTATTTCTGTTAAACATACAGAATGTACCTTGCATTTTAATATGTTCTTATCTTAAATTATTTGAGATGGCCAGACTGAGCATAGCTGGAAAACAATTTTGTAATCATTATTTACAGCACATTATGAACAATACACTGCTCTGTATCACCTCCCACTGTTTTATTTAACTTGAGAAATCCCTTATGGCGTTTATTGTACTGCACACCCAGGGAAGTGTGGAAACTGTCTAGAATGGTGGGAGTAGAAGGTCAGGTTCTGATACACTGGCCACCTTACATAAAAATGTCTGTTATAATTATAGCTGTTCTCTATTAGAATAACAGAATTAGGTAACAAGGAGAGTAAGTGATCTCCCTCTAGTGCTGTCCGCCATTAGAGAAGCTTTTTAGGATTAAACAACAGTGAAAGCTTCTCGTCTCCCAGTGGATTCGGGGGAGGGGATGGGGGAGCTATTTCTACAACTGTCATTGTTTACAATAATGTTCTGTTGTGATTGAAGAATGGGTAACTAATTCAAATTTTGTCCATGATAAATTACTGTTGATTTAATCATTTTAATTAAGTATGAGGGGTGTCGCACAGAAGTTACTTCATGTAAATTCTAAAGAAGTTTAGTTCAAAATATCAATGATTTCCAGGTGTACCAAAAAGTGTTAACAAAGGATTAAATAAAATTGGACAATAATACTGAAAACATGAGACAGATAGAAGACACAAAGAGTGTCTGGATTACAGTGGCAACTTCTGACCCCTTTGACAGATGAGGAAGACCTGTGACTGAAGACGACAACAGTATTTATAGTTCTCAGGGCAGGCACCCAAACCCGTCAAAATCATGTAAATACTGATGTATTTGTTATGTAGCTACAACCTGTGCCTAACTATTATTAATACAATATTTGCATAGCATATCCGCTAAACTGCAGTTTATTAACTGGGTCTAGCATTTAGAATTGGAATTTTAACAAGCTGGGTCTGTAGTAGATTCTGAAAGTCGATCCTCTAAACTGAAGACATTGAACTTTTTTTTTTTTAAAGTAAACAATAGACCAGGGCAATGTAAAAATTGCTAGTAATCTAAACATATTACAGCACTATGCTATCACTTGACTCTGCCAGACCCACATTATACAGTACAATTATAAAGGCAGAGTAGAACGGTTACAATGTCACATGATTTCAATGGAATGAGGAAGGCTGTTCAGTCTCGGCACTTCAGATTTTCGAGAAAAGTTCAAAGCCAGGTATAGGCAGATTTAGGGGAAAATTGTAATAACTAAATTCTTACCCACAGTGAAATGCTTTCAAAAGCAACAAAAAAAGTTGATATTGTATATAATATATCACAAACCTAGTCAAGTAGGCTCTTGTGCTAGGGCCTTCGTCACTGCCATTAGTGGCTCCCCTTGAAGGTAGAATTGTGTGTTGTAACAGGGCCGAAGCCTTAGAGCAAAGCAGTGACCACTCCCCATGCATGCGGCATAACCACTTCACAAATGGGCCAGCACAATAAGTTGTAGCGCTTGTAACTTTGTCTCACTTGCAGAGGACATAATCCATAGCAGAATCCACTATATTATACTAGCAAAACCAAAAACTTCCTGTACAACTCTACCATGCAACCTTATGAATTGACATTAATGAGCAAAGTCAATTAATATAATTCTAGAAAGTTTTAGGGTTAGGTTTCTCTTTTTTCAGATTTATAAATCTCGTGAAAAACATTTCAGTAAATGTTTAAATGTGTACTTTCAGATATAATTTATAAATCTGAAAATATTTAGCAAAGTTCAACATTTAAATCCATTGCAACTCCAAAGTTTACATGAGCTAAATACTACTGGTGAATTAATACATAATTAGGCCATCTCAGTGCAAGATTATGTGCTAATGTCACCTGCATTTAAAAAGCGCTGTATTAACATGCCCTCTGTAACAACTATCTCCCTTAATAAAGTGCCGGAAAGATTAAAAAGAACAAATCAATTACATATCATTTACTCAGTCAACTAGCTAAACGTACAAAGACCAAAAGTTTGTTGTTGTTCTTCTGTAGGACAGGGGCTGAAATCTACAAATATATATATATATATATATATATATATATATATATATATATAATATTACAGTACTTAGCTAACGTTAACTTTGGAGTTGCAGTGAAGATGACTTAGTCTAGAAATTATTTAGTCTGCTTTTTATTTGCTTCTATGTTTGTGGTCACGTGGTAGAGTGTTGAGGGTGAATGAAGCACACTCTCTTGCACAGTTCGGCTGCAGGAGATTAATGTAAATTAGGAGTTGCACACGCATCATTACCCTCCTACATTCAAACAATGCTTACGTAACTAATGGGTGGAACTCATTTGCATGCCAAACCGACTTTTAGCTAAATGTACTCACCGAGTGTAAACACAGATTTAAAACCTGACATTTAGCTAAATCTTCTCGCTGAGTGTAAGCACAGATTTAAAAACTGGAGCTCTTTTTCTCTGGTTTAGTCAACTTATATATTTATTTTGAAACTAAACATTTAAATGTTTTTCATGAGATTTATAAATCTGAAAAATTGCATGCCGGATTTAGCAGTCAACTTATATATATTTATTTTGAAAATAAATATTTATTTACAAGCAGCAAAGATTTAGCTAGCTTGGCGCCTGTGGCAATGTGCCCCTGTGTGCATTTGTGTGTTATGTGTTGTATGGTGCGTGTGTTAATGTTGGTGTATAGTCATTGGTACATGGGATATAAACGGGTCTGTGTTTCACGTGTATTTAAAAATGTATAATTGTATTTAGGCACAGGATTGCACATCACTGCACGTGCATTTAAAGTAAGTAATATGCGCGCACGAGGTTGCACATAATTAATTCACGTGCTGGGATTCAAGTAAATAATTAATTAGTAATTGAATCCCAGCACAACAGTATAAATAGATGCATGTTTCATTCACTCGGGGTTGGGTGTTCAGGGCGAAAGAACGGGAGAGAGAGGAGGTAAAAATAATAACAACAAGAATAATAAGTGTTTCTCACCGTGTTTGTTCGTCCCTGTTTTTGTATTCTTTTATTTTGTTTATTAAATGCTGAGCACAACCAAGTGCTCAGCTTCACCAACCTCACTGTCTTTGTCTGTTACTTCCTGTTTCTGGTCTGACGTCACCCACTGCAGCCGTCTTTGTGACAGCGCCCCATAGCATAATGCACTGTGAACACTGCTCCATTCTACAACAGTTATACTGTCTGCTAAAGTAATGGTAACTAAATAGAAACATATGACAAAATATTAGCAATGCTTAACTAAGGGGCAAGAATGCAATTCTTCTGTCCGTTCTGTCTCACAGCGTCCGGTTAATCTGGAGCCACATGGTAACCCTATCTTTCAGGTACCAGTAAAGGCTGATATCCTTGTAGTTACATTGATCCAAACAAATATCCTACGTTGTATCGTGATCCTAAAGCCCGCCGCACACAGCCCGACTCAAGCCATCCCAACTCATCTCATCTTAGTTTGCACAGATTCTGCGATCAGTTGTGCTCAGTTTTGGTTTGACGTCACAATTGAGTTTTTCCAGACTGGGTGTCGCACACTGCTAAGACTGAATTAGACGGACCACAACTAGATCCTGATGATTACTATGTATGCAAATGTAATTAATACTGCCCTATACACATTTTTGTATTAACTTGGCCCAACACAGCGACCCTCATATTATGCATGGCACCGTATGCTGATTAGACGGCGGAGACAGCGCCGCGAGGCAACCAAAAGAAGCACTTAGCCTATTAATTAATTGACCATTTACACCGTGCAAACGTTTCAGGCAGTGTTTGACTTTTTGTATAGTTTGTCTACTACACTTTAGCCTGTGGTAAATAAAATCCAACCTGTTGATTTTTATTTGACTTTGGTGTTTTTTTCTCAGCGTGTGGATCTAGGGGCTTGTGATTTGTGACCTATTGGAGATCGACGCACCGGTTACTTCTGTTTTAGCGCAGTAAGAAAATATAGGCTGCCAGTAGTTGATTGATAATAAAATGGTAAATTGATAATTTACCTTTGATTAGTAAACGCCTAAAAAAAACTATTCAAATGTGCACATATATGGTATTTTTGAATTCGGGACACTCGGAGCAATTCAAGACTAAGGTATTTTTACCTGTGGAACTAAAGCTGTCAATATTCCGCCATCTTGTATGACAAGTTACATGACAAGTTACGTCACTTAAACCTGCTTCACCATTGGTTGACACCCTTATGACTAATCGGTCTCAGTCAGTCTTGGTCGGCAACCGCCGCACACAGACAGACTGATCACATCTGTACGAAACTGCGTCTGAAAAAGATTCAACATGTTCAATCTTCAAATCTGAAGACATCCCGACTGAAATCCGCATAATCTGCTACGATTCATCCAGACCTTACAGCCAGTTGAGATGAGGTGCGTTGGGACGGCTTGAGTCAGGCTGCATGCGGCGGGCATTAGTTGGTCATAGTTGACCAGAGTTCACAATAGAATTTGTTTATACAATAGTGCACAAGCACAGCTAGCTTATTTTTACAATAAGACAGCAATACAAATAACAGAATGACAGGGAATGCTTAAGGTACAGCCGATTACTGTTTATGAACAAATACTATTCACACAAATTCCACCTTTCCTTTTAACTACAGCTCTGGCCAAATGTTTTGCATCACCTAGAATTTTAGATTGAGACTAATAATAAAACAAAAACTATATGAATATAAATTAAATATTTTGTTTAACATCATGTAATCAAAGAAACTACTAAATGATATTGCAAAATTCTACCAGATATCATAATAGTGGTAAAGTATTTCTTGTTAGATTTCAATTTGTCAGTTTTTCGTTAAGTATATGGAAAACTACAAAGTAGTATGTAATTCAATATGTTAACATAACATTATTCAGCAGGTTTCATTTGACTTTATAAAGCAAAATGAGTTAATTCTATAGGGTGATGCAAACCTTTTGGTCATAGCAAAAGGACACCTGTTAAATTGTGTTAGCTAAAAATAAAAGTACCACAGTGGGTTAGGGTACAGTAGTTTTATTGGAGTAATATCTATTTAATGTCTAGTTTATCATGTCATTGGTGTTGGTTTTGCCAGATGTTTATAATAGAAAGTGTATTAGTGTAGTTCCAAGGAATAGATCACTTGTTTAAAGTATCTAACATAAATATGGTTCCTGCTTTTTGGAGTATTTCAAAATAAGATATAGTATAATCAATGTGTACAGCAATGAGACTTTGCATAGAATTGATGGAGTTGTATTTCTAATTATGCGTATAACAATCTCTCCATATTGTTTAAATATTCAACTGTATTTTAGTCTTTCAACTTCTTTCTGATCTTTTAAGAACAAATCTGGATATTGCTCTCTGTGGAAGCTCATAAAATATTCCATATAACATCAAAAATGAGACCAAAAGGGAATGAATCCCCAAAGAATGGTAAGTTTGTGAATAAGGAATTAAAAAAAGAAGTTTGTTGACACTGTTTGTTAAGTTATATTGAGTTACTTCTGACATGCTGGATAGTTCATCGAAATACATTATGATGTTTGAAGTGTCTAAAAAAATCTTCTTAAAATAACTGTTGTTTTATTGTAGCCTGAATGAATGTATTTGACGTGATAACCTTACAGAAATATAACCCTATTGTCAGATTAAATTGCAGCTTGGGCAGCTCTTTTAGTTAAGCACGTGTCAGTTCTGAATTATAATGTAACAATGCTGTAGAAGAAAGCCTGTTGTTTAATACTCTATGGCAGGAATGATTCTTAAACCTTTAAACTTAGTTTCATCATGAGAAAGGTAGAGAAAACCGAGTGCACAGTGGGAACGTGAATTTCTTTTTACTGAATATGGAGGTAAGCCCCAATGCCAGTGACAAAGGAATATATGCAGTGCAAATGGCAAAGACATTTGGAGATGACAAAATGTCCCAAAATTTCGAAACGGTACCTCTTTCTTGACATACAGTTCCACAAAGAGTTTCAGATATGCATGCACCTGTGGAAGAAAAGTTAAAGAAAATTATGCACGATTGTTCTTATTTTTCTTTGGCACTAGACGAGAGTACAGATGTGTCAGATGTAAGTCAGCTACTGATATATGTACAGACAATTGACAGTAATTTTAATGTGCAGGAAGAACTTATGAAGCTAGATATTTTTGGTGCGGTTCAGGAGGCTGCTACAGATTTTGGAGGTTTCGAAAAGTTATCGACTGTTGTCACAGATGGAGCACCTGCTATGCGTGGACCATGTTTGTAAATTTATTAAAGCAGGTGTGGACTGTCCAACACTGCACTGCATTATTCATCAAGAGTCGCTGTGTGGAAAATTGCTGAACTTTGATCATGTTATGAATGTAGTCATGAAAGTTAGAAATATGATTCAAGGTGGCAACAGATCACTGAGTCATCGCAAATTTGTGGCTTATCTGGATGAAGTGGATGCAGGGTACAGCAACTTGGAGCTGTACACTGAAGTGTGAAGGATGAGTCATAGTAAATGCCTTGAGAGATTCTTTACACTTCGAAAGGAGATTGTTGACTTTCTGAAAAACACTGCGATTTTCAAGGATGACCAATGGTGTGAGGCAACAAAAGGGGAACAAAATCCTGCAAGCAATATGTTATTAAGAATCCCATAGCGACCCTATTAATTCTTGGATAGTTTCTGACTCATTACAAAGCATAATTTTGATCAATAGATTTATTAAGCTCAGGAATAAGATACATAATAATTTGGTTGTACTTGATTGTAGTTGTACAATTATCACAAAAAGGGTGGACTGTAGTAATGGCTTTCTGCATAAGGTATTAATCTTGTAACAGATTATTGATTAATATGTTTTTCCTTATGTCTAGATTGCGTTTTACTGTGTTTTAATAGTTAAGTTGTTTTAATGTGCTTACTAATTCAGTTGCTTTACTATGCTTTTATATTAAGTTTCTATACAGTATTGTGTAAGTTTTGAATTCTTTCATTTCCCATCGGCAAAACCAGCTACATGCAGTTTTACATAGCCTAACACGACTCAAAGTCACAGATGGGTGTCTGAGCTAAACGCCAAAAGGCAGGAGAGTAGCGGAGATAGTGTGAGATGGGGGAGGGAACTCAGTGTTTCGTCGACTAGCCCACGACACCTCAAGATGTCTTCACTGGGTAAACCCAGACTCTCCATACTCGCTGTTCCACTTCAGCGGCTATTTGAGCGTATGGAAGTTTCTTCCTCTCATACGCCTCATCTACAGCATCCTCCCATGGCACTGTTAACTCTACCAGGTGAACAAGGCATGCTGATCCAGACCACAAGACAATATCTGGTCGAAGGTTAGAGGTGGCAATCTCAGGTGGAAAAATAAGCCATTGACCAACATCTGCCAACATTTTCCAGTCTCTAGCAACTTCCAGTTGTCCTGGGCGAGGCTTGGTTTTAACGAAGGAATGTTGTCTTTTGTGTGTAATGTTTTGATGGAACTGGTGGCATCTTATTGGTCATGTTACGCTTGTCTTCCAGTGCTAAGGCCAAACATCGCAGCACCTGGTCATGGTGCCAAGTAAACCATCCTTGGCTAAGACCCACCTTACTTATCTACTACTTTAACTTTAATTATAGAGATGCTCCTTGATTTAGTGGGCTTGAATTGCATTAGTGCGTATTCAATGTTATCGGTTACTTTGCCCAATAACTGATTAGTGCAGGCTACTGTTGTCATGTCATCCATGTATGCTCGAATTGGTGGTAGTCGCATTCCAGAAGCCAAGCGCTCTCCTCCCACTACCCATTTTCATGCCCTAATAATTACTTCCATTGCCATGGTAAAAGCCAGTGGTGCATCCTGCCATTATTCCAACTTCTAGGCATTGCCATATAGTGCTGAATTCTGAAGTTGAAAAACTAAATTGCAAATCTCCAAAGTAGGCTTTCCCTAAATTTGTTATTGTCATCGGTACACTGAAAAAATCAAATGCTGCCCAAAGAGGTTCATGTGGCACTAAATCATATACATTAGCCAAATCCAGGAATGTCACATGGATTCCTTCCTCTCCTTTTAAGCTGCTTGAATTTGTTGCCAGATCACGCTGATGTGTTCTAAGCATCCTGGGAAACCTGGAATGCCCGCTTTTTGTACTGAAGTGTCAATGGAGCAGTTCTTTAATAGGTAAGTTGACAATCTCTGAGCAATAATGCTGAAGAAAATCTTGCCTTCTATGTTTAATAGGGAAATAGGGCGGAACTGACTGATGCTTGTAGAATTTTTTTCTTTTGGTATAAAGAATTCACCTGATTGGCGCAATGCTCATGGTACAACCTGTTCTTCCCATGCCACTTTCATCAATTTCCAAAGGATTCGTAGAACTCCAAAAGCACTTGTATACTGTTTACGGAATTCCATTAGGCCCTGGAGATGATGACGCCCTTGCTTTTTTCACAGCTTGCAATACTTCTTTCCACTTAGTTACACAGTCCTCCATTTGGTATTCTGGTGGATTGATAGGTGGGATATCTGAAGGAACTGACATATGCTCCTGCCTTTTTGAATCTGTATGTGTTTCCTCCAAATATCTCTCCAGCTCAAACTTAGATGCTTTTACTGTGCCATTTTTCTCACTGGTGAACTTCTTACAAATTTGAATGGGTCTTTATAAAAGTTAGTTCTCGCACGTTCCATCTTTTTGTAGCGTTTCTGTAGGCGCTCAGCTCTGCGCAATGTTCCAAGGTTATCTTTTCTGACCATTTGTAACAGATTGAGTCCCTCCTTCTGACTTTGTTCTGCTCTTCTCCATTGCTTTCTCAGCTGTCTCCTTTCTCTAACTAAGCATTCAATCTTCTGCTGCCGTCTAGACTTTCCAGGAATAGTTTGTACTTTTTCAACTCCAAACCTCTCGCTTCCATATGCGTAGATGATGTCCCCAAATTTATCCAGCTTCTTTTCAATTGTTCCACTTGACCTTTTCAATGCAAAACAATGCAAAAGATCAGTGTTTACTGTGTCCCATGCAGTTTTCTCACAAGCTCTTGGCCATTTAACTCCAGGCCTGTGCCCATTGAGGTTCTTTTCTCTCTTCTGCTGGTTTGTCTGTTCACAAGGATCATTAGGTTCATCACTAGCTGTGTCCATGCAAGTCCTCCTCACGTCTATGACAGGGTTGCTGATATCCTGCAAACTGTGGTTTGCTTCCTGTCACTGGATTTCATTCGACTGACTTGACTGACTTCGTAAGAAGTACTGATCAATGCGAGGCCCTTGTCCCTTCTCCCTCAAGCATTTTATTCTCCCTTGATGAATCTTCAAACCACTGACCATTGTCGCCTTGCTCCAGCTGCAGACACAAACCTGGTGTTCCATGTCTTTGCTAACTGCAGATCTTGAACTAGTCTTTTGTGAAGTACTCTCCTTTCTCATATCCGTTTCCGTTCCTAAGTCGTTAACCGAGTGCCTCACCCCTGTGCGTATTTATGTGTTTTATGTTATATGTGGCGTGTTAATGTTGGTGTATATGTATTGGTACACAGGATATAATGTGGGGCTATGTAGCACAAGTGTTGTTAAAATGTATATTCCAATTGAATGATTGATTAGCAATCGAATCTCGGTACATCTGCATAAAATATCCAGTGTTTCATGCACATGAGGTTGGTGTGTTCGCAATGGAGAATGGGAGGGAGAAGGAGAAAGAAAATAAAATCAGAAATCTAATAATAACAATTGCTACTCATGCTGGAAGGACCAGCACAATACTTGCTTGGGGTTCGTCCACTGTTTGTTTGTTCTGTTTGTTTGTTCTGGCCAACGCGCTTTTTGTTTTGTTCAGTGTTTTGTGTTTTGCTCAACCTGTTTATTTGTTCATTTTTTATTAAATACGTGCAACAGCGCATTTTCACTCACCACTCTGTGTCTTGCATTTCCTGGCCTGACGTCACCCCCAGCCAGCCTGGTCACATGTTTTAAAATTACAAATTAAAAAACATTTTCATTGTGGAATACCCATTTAATGTTTTCCTGTGGACAAATGTACTTTATGGCTATAATAGAGCAGATAATACTATACTAATTATAGGTGTACAGTAGGCTATAGTTCCCCCTTTGAACTCTGTAGATGGACTGTTTTCTGATGCCTCTTACTGACAGGTTTAATTGTTCTGTGGTTAGACACCTTTTCAAGTAGGTACATTTGCATGATTGTTTCACTAAGTACAGTAGCTCTTCTGGTCAGTACTAATACTGTCTACAATTTACAGATAATATGCTATGCTTTGACTAGGGTGAAGAGTCCTTGGGCCACCTTCCAGACCTCTTGTTAGACTGTGCTTCCTTGCCCAGGCCTCCATTACAATCATACTTATTTAATCTCAAAAGAGAGGGAAGTGTGTTGGCGAGGCAGGCAATGGTCTGTTATATCACTATGGAACCAGAAGGACTGAAGAAAATTCGATTGATGCCAGCAAAAATAAAAGAGAAATACAGTCGTGCCCAAGGTTCTTTCTCTAATTAACATATACATATCAATACAGTCTAATTAGAATGATTCAATGTTTTGTTTTCCCTTAATATGAATATTTCCTTTTCATTATCATGTTTCAAATGACAAAATTGATTTTATTAAACTAATAGGAATGTGTTTTGCAGACCCTCATATCCTCATACATACATTAATCTAATTAGCTAAAGTTGTTCAATTTGAATACTAACTTTAGCCTATAGCAAAAAACTACCTATGTTAGGTTTATGGCCAGATGAAGCTGGTTCTGCTCATTAGTACAGTTTCTAAATTGTAGCCACATGTTTATTCTATATGTAATACAATGGAAATCAGAATGATCTTTTCTTGTTTTCACAAACCATCAAAATTTGCTCATCAATTTCTTACCTTATAAAGCAAGTAGCTTGAAATTACAGTTGATGTATATTTTGTTTTACTGTCCCGTTTCTTTTTTCTGATGTTTGCATTGATTGTGCATTCCTCACGCCATAGGAAGTGCATGTCTAAAACACGGTACCACTTTAAAGGGCGGGTAAATCCCCTGCTCACGCTAAAAAGCAGTACAATTGACCATTAACTTTTTTTTTTGCATGGAAACATGTCCGAAAGCCGTACCTTATGCACATGAAACTTAGCAGTGAAAATCCTGTTTATGACCTTGTGCAACTTTCTACTATAGTAATTTTTTTAATTTAGGAGTCGCCAATTGTTTTTTATCATTTTTCTCCCAATTTGGAAAAGCCAATTATTTTTATGCTCAGCTCACCGCTACCACCCCTGCGCTGACTCGGGAGCGGCAAAGACGAACACATGCTGTCCTCCGAAGCGTGTGCCGTCAGCCGACTGCTTCTTTTTCACACTGCAGGCCCACCATGCAGCCACCTCAGAGCTACAGTGTCGGAGGACAACACAGCTTTGGGTAGCTTACAGGCAAGCCCACAGGTGCCCGGCCAGACTATAGGGGTCACTGGTGCGCAGTGAGCCGAGGACACCCTGGCCGACCTAAGCCCCCCCCCCCCCCCACCCAGGCGGTGCTCAGCCAATTGTGCACTGCCCCCTGGGAACTCCCGTCTACAGTCGGCAGTGGAATAGCCTGGACTCAAACCGGCGACGTCCAGACTAAAGGGCGCATCCTGCACTCCACACAGAGCGTCTTTACTGGATGCGCCACTCGGGAGCCCCTAGCTGATTGCTTTAAGCTTTAACCTTGCTCTTAATTGTATTATTACTTGTAGTGTGATACTTGAAATGTATTTGCTTACGATTGTAAGTCGCCCGATAATAATAATAATAATAATTATAATAATAATTTTCTGTCCCTTGGGCCTTAACAATAATATGCAATATACTGTACACTAGCCTTAAGTAGCATCTATCATAGGTACCTACCAAGTACAAAAAAAGTAATGTTTGTATCGCAAAGTTTATTAAATTAGCATAGCTGGGAATTTGTTGCTAGTGGCTTTATTATTGCTGCAGGCTACCGACAGCACCAGGCTTGAGCGACCATCTAGGCTAGAGTTGAAGTCAAATCTCTTAAACCTAATTCATTTGGCAAGATTAGTTTTAGAATAACGAAAACATGAAAAAGAAAATTTGTTCAAAAAGACAAATGCAGAGCTTAACATCAGCTTGCTGCAAGACTTACATCACAAAATTCCAGAAAGTTACAATAATGCACGGTTATATAACAATACTATGCACTGGGAAATGCGGGCAAGTAGGGTAGACTATTATAGATTTACTACCAGTATTTAGAAAATGTACTGTACTAAATATTTTGACTGAATCATTTTTATTTCATAAACCTAAAGTGCTGGATTTTTGCTCAGTTCGTAGACTAACATAAGGATCATAATTGCTGAAGCAATGGTTCTGTAGGAAAACATATTATATGTGTATTTTATAATAAATATATATGCAGTGAAAACATGTTTATCAAATAATACACAAATAGGTATTTGCTTTATTTTTTTTTTTGGTTTATTTGTATCTGTGTAACACATGTCTGGGTTTTTGTTTTGTTCCCCTGGCTTTTTTATTATACAGTACTGTGCAAAAGTTTTAGGCAGGTGTGAAAAAATGCTGTAAAGTAAGAATGCTTTCAAAAATAGACATGTTAATAGTTTAATAGTTGTTAATAGTTGTGCTCAGTCTTGCCATGGTGTATGACTTTTGACAGTAAACTGTCTTCAGCAACCTCACCTTGTTAGCTGAGTTTGGCTGTTCCTCACCCAGTTTTATTCCTCCTACACAGCTGTTTCTGTTTCAGTTAATGATTGTATTTCAACCTACATATTGAATTGATGATCATTAGCACCTGTTTGGTATAATTGTTTAATCATATACCTGACTATATGCCTACAAAATCCCTGACTTTGTGCAAGTGTACCTAGAAGAATTGATGCTGTTTTGAAGGCAAAGGGTGGTCACACCAAATATGGATTTGATTTAGATTTTTCTTCTGTTCACTCACTTTGCATTTAGTTAATTGATAAATATAATCTATTAACATGTCTATTTTTGAAAGCATTCTTACTTTACAGCATTTTTTCACACCTGCCTAAAACTTTTGCACAGTACTGTACCTGTGTTTTTTTGGTGGCCAAATGTGGCAGGCAGCACAGATATTTGCATTTAGAATAAGAATTTCAGCTCGGAGAATCCGTAATGAATGAATGATTGCAATTAAATGTTAGCTTGCGTGGTTCAGGGGGCGTGGAGCTGGGTGCTTCCAATCCTTCAATCTCCCAATTTTCTAATTTCCCGTTAATTAGCATCTATTTTCTATTTAAGCCCTGATCACCTGCACCTTTTCTGTCTAGTGTTTCGTTTTTGTAGCAAACGCTCAGACGCCGTCGTTTCGTGCTCCACCGCTAAATATCTAAACTTCGTTGCCTCGCTCTGCAGGTCATTTCTCTGCACAGCGCTGCCAAGATATATTATCAATCATTTTCCTACCTGCTCAGGTGATCCTTCTTTTCAGACAGCGTCTCTTTTCGGCTTCAAGAGCTCCAACGTTTGTCTTTCCTGTTCCATCCAGCAACAGCGCCGTTCAAGCGCAGCGTCATTACTCAACCTGTCTGCAACTTTTTCAGAAAGACTGGTCCTCTGCTAAACTTTCAAGCTCCTTCGACAAGACATCGACATTCACGTTGTCAGCGATTGCCTTACTTTAAATCTATTAAATCCACCATTAAGCTTTGGCTGCGGAATCTCTCTTTACTCCTCGCCTGCAATCAGACGCCCCGCCCCTGTTCCCACAGAGCCAGCACAGTTACCGTTCCATCGGAAGATCCTGCCCTCGACCTCCATTAGCTACGTTCAACCTTTTAAAAGACGTATCCTGCCCATTTTAACCAGTGTCGGCTCGTGGTTTGACTGGTCACAACATGTTCCAACGACAGTGCTGCACTGCATTTCAGTCAAGTGTCCTCCTACCCTGCGATTAGACAATACACTCAGACTGCTCCCGACCAAATCAATAGATTTTGCAATAGCCTCAGAGCAACGCATTCTTTATCCTCTCAGGTTCTACAGCGGCCTCAGCTCTATGCATTCTTCATCTCTGGCTTTATCTAAATCACTTTTCACTCAAAGACCAATATCCACCGCATTCAGCAGATCTCTGTGCTCTACAGCGACCACCACACTACCGATGGCAGTCCACCGTTCACCATTACAGATCACTGCTTCAGCAGATCTCTGCGCTCTGCAGCAGACCACCACACTACCAATGGTAGTCCACCATTCACAATAACAGATCACTGCTTCAGCAGATCTCTCTTTCTGCAGCAGACCACTGCTCATCATTGACCGCGCTTCATCGTTACTTCTTTAGATCTCTGCACCATTCAGCAGATCCCGTCCCCTCTGTTAATTGCTCCTCACTGCAGCAGATCTCTGCTTCCTCTTCAGATCTACTCACTATTATAGCATGCAAAGTTGCTTTAGTTTACAGTTTAAATCTGTACCTGCACTACTCCAGAGCTTCCAACGCTTCCGCTTTCCTCCAATATGCAGATCACGGCAGCATTCCACAATCAAGGCTAATGCTAATCCCCATCTAATCAAAATACGAGGTGCTTGACCTTCTCAGCAATCTATTCGGATGTCCTCACATCCTCTCAAATATTACAGCATTAATGCATGGTGAGAGACGTGGTATGGGACTGGAAATCCGTCTTGAATATGAGTTAAGGAGTTCCACTACTAGGAGAATGACTGGAGTTGTGAAACCCAATCTCTGAACGTGAGTTCACCTTTTCCATTTCAAGCAGACAGGATAGTAGCAGACCGCTGATCGATCCTGTATTAACTAACACATAGGATGGTCGACATCTCTCTTCCCTTGTTTCCAGAAAATGGAGCACAAAGGGTGCTGAGCTTCCCCAGCAGTCAATTTACAATGTTCGTTCAGTTCCAGCCGCTACCTCAACCCTCAATTCCAGCTCCCCTTCGGCCTCTACTTTTGGTATCCAAGTTCCGTCAGCTGGTCCCGTCTGCTGCCCCCCCCCCCCCCCTGCTCCAGACTCCCCAGCTTCATCAGCTGCTATTTGACTGAATCCTACTCTCAGTAACCTGCTTCAATCTGCTCCGCATTTCATGTCTGCATCCCTTGCCCTTCTTCGAGAGCTTCATATTCGACAGCTTGATCAGTGTGTTCAGCCTTCTGTGCCCAGAATCGGATTAATCTTATTCCTTCAAACAAAACCAGATCCTGGCTTTCATCATCCATGGTAGGGATTCTCTCTCTCTCCCCCCCCCCCCCATTTTCTCCATACCAGCAGTTCGCCTGACCCTCCGTGAGATTCTTAAGAGCCTTCCCTTCTGCCTCCCCTTCCCACCTGTCTACATCAATGAACATTCTCTGTTTGCTCATTCTACTCTTCGGAAATGCCACTTCACCCCATACAAGGATCTACCTATGGAGATCATCTGCATCTGAGCCCTCTTCTGTCTTCTCAGGAGCTCAGAATCCACAGTTTCTTCTACTTCTGATTTTACTCCATCATTCAGTTGTGTACGACGGATCCATTTCAACGTGGTCACTTCATTCAGCGGTCAAGCAGAGTCCCCTATCTGCCCATTCTTTTCAATGTCAAGGTATTTCTCTGCATCTCAGCCTTCTTCAGTCTCCTCAGAACTCGAAGTTTCTTCTGCTTCTAATTTACTTCATCATTTGGCCGTACCTCCAAGATGGATCAATTTCAGCATGGTTAGTTCATTCAGCTGTCAAGTAGAATCCCCTATCTTCCCTTCTTTTCAACATCAAGGTATCTCCCCAGCAAGAAACCTTAAACCCCCCCCCCTGCCCCCTAGACCCTCAGTTCATTGATTCCTCTCACTCCTATCATCTCTCATCGCTGGTTCTCAACCCACCTCTCCACCCTCCTGAGCAAGCCTCCTTCCTCTACCCCCCGAAGGACCCTCAGTTAATTGATTCCTCTCGCTCCTATCATCTCTCATCACTGATTCTCAACCCACCTCTCCACCCTCCAGAGCAAGCCTCCCTCCTCTACTCTGCCCCACTCCTCGGATCACTCATCACTGGATCTCAACCTACCTCGCCTCCAGAGCACGCCTCCCCTACCCCACCCCCCAAATCATTCTGTAGGCACAGCCCCCTCTGCTGCAAGGGCCAACATCAATCACAGTCAGATCATGAGTGTGGGGAGTTGGCCCTCTTCTGCAGTGGATTCTTTCATTCATTCATTCATTCATTCTCCTCTCATAAAGTTGCAGCCCATTTTAAAATCGCTAGCATGCCAGGAGTGGGGGCTACCTGTCTGCCGGAGCCACCAGAGGTTTTCCCCTAATCGTCCTCAAGGGGTTTTTTCCTCTCCACTGAGCGGCAGGTATACACATAGTCGCATCCTACTAACAAATTACTAATCTCCCTCTGTTTGTCCTTCTGGTCTTTTGTTTATGTTATGTGTAGGCATGTACTGTCTCTTGTTTGTCGCACGGTGTGGGAGTTTTCGTGAGGTGCCGGGGGTCCATCCTTTGGGGGGCAAGTGAGTCTAACTTCCCCGACCTCAGGGCTAGGCATCCGCCTCCCTTACCTTCAGGGGGGTTCTCACCATGTGAGTCAGAGCGGACCCCCGGCCAAACTCTGTCCTGTCGCAGCTCCTGCGCTCATCTTGCCTTACTCGAGGCTCTGTTCTATTCTGCCTCTCTTTCAGGACGTGGTCACTCGTGCTGAGTCCTATACTAACCTCAATGCTTTGTCCTTATTTCAGGTCCCAGGCAGCGTGACGTCTCGGCCTATCAGGGGTTTTACGAGCGCCTCTTACAGAAGTCTCAGATGCTGGGTACCTCTCCAATCTCCTCTCGAGGGGCGGCTTTTCGAGTCATAACCCTCATTAGTGTTTTCGGTTGCTGGGTCCTCTGCCCCTGGGATGTGTCGGCATCGTCGCCCTCAGTCAGCGACCTCTTTTCTATCCTGTCCTCGATTGCTGGGTCCTTCGCCCCTGAGATGTGTCGGCATCGTCGCCCTCAGTCAGCGATCATCTTGTCTATCTCATTTCGGTTGCTGGGTCCTCTACCCCTGGGATGTGTCGGCATCGTCGCCCTCAGTCAGTGACCACCTTCTGTCCTACTAACAGCTCCTTGCTGCTTCTTCTGCCTTACTCTTCAACCCAGCTCACGCCCCGTGAAAGATGATTTAATGAACTGTGATGGGTGCACAGGGCTCGATGACTGTGATGGGCGCTCAGGGCCCGTGAAAGATAAATTTGGCTGGAAGCCTCGTCGGTGGGTGCTTGACGGCTACCTGTGTAAGGCCAGCTGGAAAAACATGAACAGTTGTGCATGCATCCCAGTGCCGCAACCATGAATGGAAAATAATAATAAATAATTAATTAATGCACCCCACAGTGGCGCACTGCCACCTACCCCCCAAATACTGAAAAAATGAATGAAAATGATCAGCTGAGACACAGCCCATCCCCCAGAGCATGACTTCGCTAAGCGGTTGACTTTCGTTTCGGCTTCCCAGCGCTTGACTGAGCGGCTGTCAAAGATTCCCCAAAATTCCCCAAAATCCTTGCACACATTTTATAAACAAAAATTAGGAGGTAGTGAAAATTGCTAAAAGTCTAAAGGAGCCTTTATGTGCTTTCTGATGATGTGTTGGTTAGGGGCGGATTCTCCTTGCAGAAAAGCAACCAAATTTACAATTCTCTCCCTAAATATGAAGAAAATGGCACTGTTTGCTTGCTGAATAAGTATTTGCTGCTTCGATAATATGCATCTGATCTGAGAGTATTGAAGATCCGTTGAAGTAGCGTGGGGAATTTACAATGTACTCTCAAAAACAATTTAATATGTAAAGATTAATTGAATTAATTAATTGAAAATGAAGTTTAGCACTCTTCGGGTCAATCCCAGTGCAATCTGGGTGTATGTCTAAGGTGTATGTCTTTAAGTTAGATAAGACTGAGCTGAAACAAAGTATTATCTATGAAAGATGCGAAACATGAGAGTACAAATGCTGAGTTTGGGAATACTGACTGTAGAGTATGTTCCTGTTGCAAGTATGACCCGTTCTCGTGAGATTCAATGGAGGTTAAAGGACATGTGACTCAGGGGGGAGTGGGGATTTCGAGTAGTTTCAAGATGACGAGTTCCAGGAGTATGTATGTACTCTAGGTGCGTATTATGTGCATGTTCGATAAACGTTCTTTGGATTGAAACTCAGTCTTGTTATACTTTTATGTTTTTTTCTTAATTGAATGAATCTTAAATAATTTCGACATTCTGTCAAACATTAAGAAATCAGTTCCAGCTCCACTAGCAGTGTTTACATAAAGTACAACAGTCAATTGTGATCTAATAATACCATATATGCGTTTCACAACAAATTCAAGGCAAGTGATTGCAACAATACCTCAGCACTCTGTGGGACATGACCCCTTTGCCATGCACACAGCTGCGCAGTCCAGACTCAGCTGATAAGGCAGGAAAATGCCTTTAGTCCAGTGAAGAGCCGACAAAATAATTAATTGTCCAAAACTGATTAAACCTAACCTTAAAATTACAGTGGAAAATTACATATTATAGTTAAGAAAGCTGTACCTCCGTATCTCCTTGACAAATCAGTAACAAGAATAATTCCTGATGGCGCATTAGATATGAGTCACAGAGAATGTCTCTATAGATTAAAGTTGAAACAATTCTGGAAAAGTAACTTTTTTAAATAGACGGGAGTCCGTTGAAAACATTAAAAAGTTTGCCACAGTCCAACCTTCCTGAATCTGAGCATGGAGTTCACATGGTCATGGATAACAACGCAGAGGAATCAAGAGAGACAGCACGAGAGATGACTGGGATTGATAATCATTGTTGCAGATTGCAGTGAAGAGGTCAAGAGCGTGGTACAATGGTGGAGTACTTGGACTAGTCAGTGTTCCAGGCCTGTCTAAACCATAAACTGTAGAATGAAGGATTGCAGCACTTGTAAAATGGATTTTGTGTTAGACGATCTCTGACGGGATGCCAGCCTGAACTTTTCCTGCCGAGTCATGGAGATGGGTCTAACGATTGCAGGAGTCAAATCCATAATGCGAAGGCAAGACTCACGGCACGATCCTAGGGTATTTTGAAAAGAAGCCTGGAGCTTAACCTCTTTAAGGTCACATGATAGAAGAAATTTGATACCAATAAAAATGAAAAGTAGATAAAGGTGTCAGGCTTGTACAGTATACTGTATTTAAGCCTAAGAATCATCTACCAAAAACCTGCAGAGGTCCACAGAACCATATATTTCTGTTTGTGTTCTTATGGTGATGTAATAACTTGTGACTGCTACATGCATGTGAAAGGACAGGCGGCTGTTGGGGGAAGAAGAAAGAGCGCTTTAAGAGAGAAGATGTCAGTTGGCCTCCGGTCAGCTGGAGCTGATTGGATCTGACAAGTGTTGTAGCTGCTCGTGATAATGGATGTCTGCTACAGTGGAGAGGAGGTGAAAAGGATTTAATTCCCAATGAAAGAAGGAAACACAAGCCATTATTTAATTACTGTCTAATATGAAACTCCCTCAGAATCCCCTGTTGATTTATAGGCCTGTCTCATCCTTTCTTTATTAATGAACAATCTGGACTTTTTAAATCCGCTGTAGCTTAATATTGCTTCCCCAGACGGCATTATTTTATAGTGAGCGTACAGCTTGATGCTTTCTTTTAAGCACTATAAATACACATTTGGCTTTTGTTTTACTGCAGGTTTACAAGCTATAATTCAATATACAATATACATATTTCTTGGCAAAATTATAAATATCAAAACAAATGAAGAAGGTGTGTTTTGAAACAGTATGAGGATGTCATCTTTGTTGGATACAAACCAACAGCAATGCACAGAACAAAAGTGTGCTGTTCTGTGTGCACTTTAGACATTAAACTCTATTCCCATTCACCTTGTAATTTTAATGCACATTAGTCCAACCACACTATTTATTAGACTAAATGTTTACTTTTCTTTACTTATATGTGTGTTATACCATACTGTATGTCTATTCAGAGTAAGTGTGCAACATTTTTTATTAGAATTTATTCAAAACATACAGCAGTGGTCATCTTTACTAAGTACCAAAAAACATTGAATGAATTTAATACAGATGATTCTTATGTTGTGTAATAGTTTTCTGATTCATGTATGAATACAGTTAAGTTAAAATAGTACCAGTTTTAATTAAGACTGGAGTATCTGCTTAATGCTTAACCATCCTCTAAAAATGATTCCTTTCTTTTTTCCAGCATTTATTACCATTGCTTCAAGCAAAGAAAATGTTCAGAACATGTGTATAGATCACAGCATTGCCCAAGGCAACATTTCTTCCTTATCTGGCCAGAAGCCCAGTAGACTCCAAACCACACTAAGATATAGCTAGCATTAGGGTTGGATTCCAGCCTGACTTCAAATGACAGTCACAACCTAAAGCAATGTAAGCATTGGAATAAAAAAACAGATTTGTGTATTATGTAAAAAAACATACAAAAAAACAACAACAATAATATGCTTAGTGAAAGTTTTTTTACACAATTAACAATACAATATTTAAATTATATTCTATTTTTTTCTCTATATAATTTAATGCTATTCTCCTAACAATTAAAATGATTCTCTAAACTATAAAAAGTCATTAAATTTGTATTATTAGGTGTATAAAATGGACAGTGCTGTATATAACTACATAGTGTGACTATGATGATGATTTATTAGTCTGTGGTTACACATAAAAAACAAAGGGAAAGCCTGCATTAGAAAAACAAGTCACCAGCAGCCTGAATTTAAATAACAATAGTTTAGGTTCCTAGTAAAATGCTGGGTCCTCTCCTGTAATATGTAATAAAAGGACACAGGCATGAACAGTCCTGACAAATCTGAAAATTGTTTGTTAGCCTGGCAGTTGGTCGATAGAGTACACAATCTTATTCCGTAGCCAGACAGCTCTAAACCAGAAGCCCCTTTTACTTACTGTCAGACTTTAATCACATTTCACTGTAGGGAGCTCCTAAAGCCTTTTCATTTGGATTGAAATCTGTTGCCTTGCTCCATGTCTTCTTTCCTTGAAAGAAGCTTAAATAATTCAATAATAAAATGCACACATGACTAGAGATTATAGAACTGCTTGGGAATCAGAAAGCAAATGAACCATAATAGGAGGAATTAAAATTTCCCTTAAGGTAATCTAGAGGATTACGGGTTGTCTTTAATGTCCTATGGAATGGTAAATGTTAGGGCTGTTGATTTGCTAATTATACATTGTTAATAAATGTTAAAGATGGCCCCAGTAAAAGGTAGTTGGAAAGCCACAATTGTGACCTTCATGGTCATTTGTAACAGTGAAATTAACAAGCATTTCTTTAAGCAGTTAGTTGGGTACAGTAATACATAGTTTGGTCATAATAATCGACTGTATCCAACTTCTTTTTAGACAGTTTTACCGACCCTTTGTTGGCAAACATTTTTCATTTTACAAAAATATTGTGGAGTTGATGCACTGGAGCAAATAACAGATTTATTTTAAACTTGTAATATATTACAAGTTTAAAATAAGTGGCTTATATAAAATTAACTCAATTAGCTCAACAAAAATTGACTTACAGTACTACAGACGAGGAGGTAAAGCATTTAGAGTTTTGAAGGACTTAAAGTTTTTCAGTTTTTCTTAATATTGGCACCTTTTAAAATCATATTCTGCTAAAGGCATTCTGAATTGACATGTATTTGGTTGCGCAGTAAAGTTATGTGCCCATATCCTAAATTAACTGACTGTGGCCATGTTTAAATTTTTTGTAATGTTTTTCACTGTGGTACATGAGAGGGAATGATAAAACAAAACATTGTGTTCAACAGTTAAGTTGGTATCTTTAACTGTTCAACACAAAACATTGTCTTGAACAGTTAAATATACCATTGTGTAGCTGTCAAAGATTCCCCAAAATCCTTGCACACATTTTATAAATAACTATCAAGATTAGAACTCCATTAGGAGGTAGTGAGAATTACTTTTATTAATATTTTTTTCTTAGGAGACGCCCTTATCCAGGGCGACTTACAATTGTTACACAAGATATCACATTATTTTTTTTACATGCAATTACCCATTTATACAGTTGGATTTTTATTGGAGCAAAGTAGGTAAAGTACCTTGCTCAAGGGTACAGGAGCAGTGTCCCCCACTGGGGATTGAACCCACAACCCTCCGGTCAAGAGTCCAGAGCCCTAACCACTACTCCACACTGCTGCCCTAAAAGTCTCCTAAAACATTAACCCATAACCTCTGGGGTAGCACCACTTCTCTTGCATCTCTTGCATGTCCAGTCCTGTGAGAACACACTTTACAAAGCAAGTAAATATTTTTCCAGGCTGTTCTGGATTTTTTTGAACTAATGATCGACTGATACTTAGCTGTGATATAATTCAATTGAAATTGAAATGTAAACTTGTTTATTATTGGACAGCTCAGTGGTATTTCAGTTATGGTAATTACAACTGTTGACTTGTGATAAGCTGTGAATATAAAACACCCTTTCTTTTAGTGAAGTTTTTCTTGCATGCTTTTATTAAGGGTGAAATATTGTGTGGATAATGTTACTGAATTCATCCTGTACATTTTTATAACACCAGCACAATAATGGGAATCAAAAGGTAACTTGAATACCGGAACATATTCATTTCAGTGATAACAAGAGCAATATAACTAAAAAGTTTTCACTTTGCTATTAGCAAGTACGAAACAAGTATGTGATTTGTCTCAGCGAGGAACTTTCCTCTGACCTTCGCATTAGAAAAGCCATACACTGTGTAATCAACCTAGTAATTATATCCCACACCTGCATCCCTATGGTAAAGCCTAACATAATACCTTTTCAATTTTATCAGATCATAGAGCTGTGATCGGAGTCCTGGATAACACAAATTTGGGTGTTATCTTCATTGAATTAAAAGTTTTTGTGTGCTTTTAAAAGAAAACATGTAAAATGAACCTGCCTCATGGGCTTTAGACAATGGGAAAAGGTAAGGACAACAAACATTACTCAAATCTAGTGGATCATGCCATAAGCAACTAACAATAAGCGAGTTTGTAGGATGAAGAAACAAGAAAAAAATAAACAAATGCTTTTGTAAATGTTAGGTAAGAATATGAAAGTCTTCATCAATTGTATTGAAAATGTATAATTAAACAGGGGTACATTAGCTGTTGAGTCTTTGCAAAGAACAATGTCATAAAAAGACAAGTGATAGGCTTTTGGCTTTCTGGGTACCCAACCATTGATGGTGCAGTTCAGGATTAAGTTAATTAAAGGTGCAACCCAGCAGTGCATATGATCTTTTTTGGATAGACATTGTTTAGAATCATTGTTAATAAATGTCAAAGATGCCCCCAGTAAAAGGTAGTTGGAAAGGTACAATTGTGACCTTCATGGTCATTTGTAACAGTGGAATTAACAAGATTTTCTGTAAGCAATTAGTTGGGTAAAGTAATACATTGTTTGGCCATAATAATTGACTATTACAGTACCACCATGAGCAGCTTTAAACAGGTCCAGCACATTCTAAAACTTTGTCTCACAAGTAAAAACAACTAGCAGATTAAAATATTCCATGAGAGTAGGTGGAGATGGCTGTGCTCAGGAGCAGTCTACAAAGATCACAGGTTTCAATCACGTATTGAAGCTTCATAGCTTTGGAAACCTTGGTAAATGGAGGTTAACAGCAATTTCCATGAAAGCAAGTAAAGTTGCAAAGTTTTACACTTTTTTCTCCACCATGAATTTCAATTTTGGAAGAGACTATGCCAAATAAGATCCAAAGATTAAGTGTCCTTAAGTGTTTAGTGCTGTCTATTGATAATTTAATGTGAGTGTGGGAGGCCACAGAATGACACACAGAGTCAGGTTTCAAAAGAAAAAAGTGCAACTACGTTTATTTACAAACACAGACAAAAACGGTGCACAAAACAAAAAGATGTACTGTCACTTTAAAACACATTTACAAAATGACATGTTGGCAGTCGTAAGGCAGGAAACAGCTCTACCTACTCTGATAAACAAAAAGTACAAGGAAAAGTTAAGGCTTTTGTCCTGCTACTTCTCTCTCTCTCTCTATCTCTCTCTCTCCCCCTCCCTCCCAGGTACACTGTCCCGACCGGTGAAAAGACTGCCCCTTTTGTACACCTTGGCTCTGGCCCGTACCCGATTACCTGGGCTTGGAACCAGGTGTACCTCGTTCCCCTCTACTAGCCTCCTAGCAGGCCTGGTCCTATGGAATCTTAACCCCGTAGTTGCCAGCAGTGTTGCCAGATTGGGCGGGTTCACGCCCAATTGGGCTTGTAATTTTTGTATTGTGCGTGAAAAAATGGTTTTGGGCGGGTGCCTATTTTTTGGGCTAGTTTTGGGCATTTGTGCGGGTATTACATTTGGATATATTTTGAATAGTTTTAAAATAATTACGACATTTTTAAGCAAAATACTAAGCTATATGATACACAACCCTTAGTGTTAACATCACTGTTGCTAAACACTGTAACAATAACACGCATCAATATCTGTCACATGACGTACATTTCATTATTACTTTGGGCTACAAATGTAGCGCTTTCTACAAGGCACAGTCTGGTAACATGCGTTATTGCAAATGAGAATTTGTTCTCAAAGGTTTTACTTGATCAATCAATCAATAATAAACAAACGCAGGCCTACCATTTTACATAACACAAATACGTCTGTGTAAAAGCAAAAATTGTTATTTATATTAGTTTATCTTAAGTTAGTCTTTGTCACCTGGATAGATATTGCCAAACTCATTGACCCAATATTTTGGTGTGATTTCTATAGTTTTCAGCATCTTAAACAGCTTGTTGAGTAGTAAAAACGCACTGGATGCTGAAGTAAACTGCAGCTACATTTCAGCATGAATGTGACACTGAGTGTGGCTCTTTCACCAGAAGCAGTTTTAATGAACAAGTATGTTCAATATGTATAAGCAAAATGTCCTGTGTCGATGATTATATATGAGAAGTGTATTGATTTGGTTACCAAACAAACAAAAAAAGCATGCATGGTTTTTGCAAGTGTAAAAATAAAATTCTCCGACAGCATAGAAAATCTGTGTTTTCCGTGTTATTCTGCAGCAAACGTATTCCTAGGATTCCTGGTAATCAAGCACATAAAACACAAAAAAGTTGTAATTGCAAATAGTGTAGTTGCTATTTGTTACAATGGGGAACATCAGAAGTGATTGTGATATCACAACTTATGCTCCTGATTGGGCGGGTTTTGGGCGGGTTTTTGTAAAAATAGTTGGCAACCCTGGTTACCAGCGCTTGCTGGATGGACGGGTCCCCCCTGTTCCCCCTGCTGGTGGGAGGTGATCTTTTCAGTGCAGGGAATCCATCTACCCTGCCACAGTGAGAGTGAAAGAAAGGGTGTTTTAAAGGCATGTTAAGTGCAATAACATCTGGGCACAGCAACAATGTGACAAGTGAAACACAGTTATTAACCATGTATGGAAGATGGGCTCTTATTCGAGACTGAAGCTCACAAGAGAAGATTTTAGCCCCAGGCGAAGCCAAGGTAAAAAGCTTAGACCAGGGTTTTTGGTGCATGCCAGTGTCTACACACGCAATGGTAGCTTACATGAGTGGAATACTTTATCCCCTAATGAACTCATCCAATTCTTTATTTATTATTTTTTTGTATTTGTGGCTGACTTAATCATCATCTGTCTGTCAGGGTTGCCCGACGTGCAAACACGTGGACATTTAATTTAAACAAATAGATGAGCTACAAAGAAACAAAACCAGTAAGCATATGGTGCCCTTCTACTAAATGAAATGTAGTTTATTTTCAAGGCAAAGAATAATTACTTTGTTATGTACTTAGCAAGCTGATCATTTGTTTTTACTAAAAATGAATGAATATATTTGTTTCCATTTTTGTAAGATTAGAACACTGCTTTTAAACAAAAATGCATACATTAAAGTCATTAATTATACTGTTATTTTTAGACATAGAACAAAGACAAACACAACAGAAATAATTTTCCCCACATTAGGGGAAAAAACATTAAATTCTAAAAATGATACTACTGGGCATAAATGTCTGAAGTGTGCATCTGGCTGGTAGAATGTATTTTATTACTGTAATTTGTTTAAATGCATTTAGACTGATAAAGTCCACTGAGATTGAATACTTCTCCAACTAGAGCTCCCGATTCAATTGCAGCATCGCACTTGTTAAGCAATAAGAGGTTTTGGTGGTAATGAGCAGAAGAGTCTAATCATTATAAAAGGCACTGTGAGGGGTCGGGCGTAGGATGTGTTGAGATGCAGAAACAGGTACAGGTACAGAGTCCACAGTAGTTAAAGTGCACAAACAAGGATTTATTTTGAACGCAGAGTAATTTATAATTACAAGAAGGTGGGCACAACAATGAAGGCTGGTGCAGGTGCTTTACAAACAAAGTTCATGAACAAATCCGTAGTCTGTGGTTGCGGTGGCTCTGCTCCCCGTCTCCTCACAAGCTGGCAGTTTCCCCTCTCCTCTGGATCATTAATCTGTAAAATACTTTGTGATTTAGCACATCAAATGCACATCAGCCTGTCCTCTCACTTGTACCCTGCTCCAGTTACAACCTGTCTTGAGGCAAAACACTCCTGTTTGTACCAAGAGCTCCGCCCCTGTAATCAGCCGAACTCCAATCCCGTAGGAGCGGGTGTTCTCAGATATGGCTGACTAGAGTAACAGAGCTCTGAGCACATATGTTGCCCTCCTTCACCAAGATGGCAGCCTACAATTGTGATGACATCACGGTCCTGCAGATCCTAGTGAAGGAAACTCCCTGTTGGTTCAGTGCCTCTTAGTGTCGGGAGGTTGAATTTCTGGCTGAAACCTTTTCTGCCCATCAAAGGCACATTCCATGCATTAACCCTTTGCGGTCCTATGTCGGACCTGGTCCGACATTGCAATTATTCCTATCCAGTCCAATGTCGGACCCTGTCCGACATCATCAAAAAAACGCAAAAAACAGGTTTCTAGTTGTTTTTTCTCCAGAAAAAGCCAAGAAAACCATTCAATGGCCGAGTGGGAGAGACAGAAGCCGAGACAAGCCGAAAAAAAGGGCGTATCTCATGAATAGTCAAACTTGCCCCTGGCATCAGATAACGGCGGCCATAAGGAAACAAGCTGGCTGCAACTGAATCAGCGCTCAGAGAATATCACGGACATTTGCAAAGCTTTTTTGAGATGTTATAGTAATAAAATAATGACTTGGATCGCATTATTGAGGCGTTTGGTGATAAAACGAGTGATCAGGAGATGATCGATCGGTATGTACGACTATTATTATTATTATTATTATTTATTTCTTAGCATATGTGAAAACGATAGTGAACGAAAGGGTGGGGCGGGGCTGGAGATGCCTAGTGAGTGCTTTGTTGATATGCAGGGCCTTTTAAACCCGTTTGACTGTGGAAAAAAAAATACTTTTAAACAGTGCGTCTAAAATTAACTGCGCGTGTGAAAATAAATTGGACCTAACGCGCCTGACACGCACTTAATAAATGGACTGCAAAGGGTTAAAGAACAGTATTGAGCCCATCAAAGCAATGGAAATATAACTATACCCTCACTCTCTTTTTTTTAAAGCCAATATTAGATGCCATCAATTTTAGTGATGAAGGACAAACATTAAGGATGTTATTTTGCCTAATATACTGTATATTGGGTAGTTAGTATCCATTAACATTTGGGATTAAATTGACAATTAGCAAAAAGTATACTTTTAAAAGGAGAAAGCATATAAAAAAGATAAGAATACTAGCCACTCTAAAAGCGGCTTCATTACTCCATTTCTGTGTTTTCTATATATACCTGTGGCAAAGTGGCTTGCAATTTGCAGGTGTAGTTGGTGCAGTGCTCAGGAATAACACACACAGGACGGTGAAAGTTCAATAAAACAGCTCCTTTATTTGGCTGGGTTGCGTGTCAATAACACTTAACTAATAAGCACGGGCTCTATGTGTATCGCTCTGTGCACAACAAGGGTTTCAGTCCCAAAATAATACGACACTTTATAACAACACCAAACAGAAACACGATCACTTCTCCAGACAGTGAGTGCTCGAGTGCAGGTGGGGTGAAAGACAACAGTTTGTGAATCAGTGGTGCAGTGTAGTCCTGGTTTTGGTGCTGGCTAGTAGCGACAGCTCCCAGTTTGTGCTAACCGTCTAACAGTGACAGAAGACAAACAGTTAGCACAATCAAACAAACAAAACATGAAACACTGCGATAGCTAGTTCAATCACGTCTCCTTCAATCCTTGACTGACACATCGCGTACCACATTAGGGCGATGACTTCGGGCATTGTGACTCCGCCCCCCTCCCCGGATGGCTGGCTTCCGACTGACCCTGGAATGAACTGCCAAACCATCCAGTCCGGGGCACACTGTTCCTGTTATACAGCACCCTCACAGGTCGGGAGGGAGATTGTTGACTAGGATTTATTCACTGTCTGTCACAATACTGTAATAATTATTATGTCTTAAGTGAATGAGAAACAGCCCCAACATACAGTAATTCATTTAATTTGTAGATAGAAAATCCTAATGTTATCAGCTAGTAGGATCTATGTTGTCAAACAGTCTTTGCGGTATAAGGCTGTCATGCACAAAGCTCTGTTGGGATATTCTGGGTTATACCTGTTTATAGCTAGGGTCCTGCATTTTACGCGACCTGCTTTCTTAGGTTGCACTTATTGATTAATACTTTCCTGATTCCTTTAATCATCTCAATTAGTCATTCTATAAACGCGCATTGGCGCATTGATTAGACGGCAGCAGCAGCTACGGACGTGTATTTAGTCATGCATCCCTTTATTACTAATATGTCTGATTCAATATTATTTCTTAGAATTATTTAAATGTTTCAGTTTACTAGTAGGAACACATAATTTGTCAACCAAATATTTAAAAAATCAGCACTGATTCCTGGAATAATTTATATAAACTACTGAAATCATAACATCAATGTTGTAACATATATATTACAAATATAACATAATAATAATAATAATAATAATAATAATAATAATAATAATAATAATAATAATAATAATAATAATGATGATGCAAGGTTGTTTGCAAGCAGCACATTAAGTGTCACTTACAGTTTCATGAAAGAAATTGTCCCATGCATTAAATGTTGCTATTAAACTTAAGCATCGTCAGTTGGTTATCCCTGCCTTCTTTCATAGATTGACTTTGTTTTGTAAAAACTTGGCCATAAGAAGAAACACTTATTTCAGCATCTACAGAATTGGTAGCAACTGACAAATATATTTTAGTCTTTCATGTTAAATTGGAAAATAATTCTTCAGCTTTAATCCAAAATTAATTCAAAGTCATTCTACTGCAGTTTTCTTTTGCATATGGTAGGTATTTGTCCATTTCTGATTTACAGTCAGCATCAAATCCTGGAATAAAATATAATGGGAGGGTTTCCAGATCCAAACTACACACTTGTTGTGGGTCAAATATCCTTACTGCCATCAGAAAGTTATGAGCTGGTTGAAAAAAACGTGGTTTCTTTTTGCATTGTTCCAGGTAGTTGTAATTAGTCAGTTTTTCAGAAACGTCATGGAAGGTTTTTACACATAGTTTGTTTATTGCGGAGTCTGTGCTATGTACCTCTTGTGCCATTGCTCCGTATGTATTTATTAATTCTGCAACTTTATTATATGTTTGATGGACTCTCACTTCACAGCTTTCAAACCACTGAATCAGATCCACCAGTCCCTTGGTATGCGTCACAATTAGGGAGAGTTGAGATTTTAAACTTTGCACAACTTTAAGCAATTTCTGGAGTTCCTTTAACACTACAGTGTTGGTGAAATGTGCATTTCCTTTTCCACGAAGCCTGCGTTTAAAGGGATGTATTTGGAATGATATTCAACAGTAGAATACCAAGTGCCCCATCGTGTAATGCATGGCTCAGATGGCAACTTTATGGGTAAAGTACAGCCTTCTTGTTGGATTGCTTCTGTCAGGTGGTCTTTAAAACGTAGTTTTCTGCTTGGGCAATGTTTAAACAATTTTTTTAATGGTTACAACCAGCTTGTCTGCTTTCAGAAAATTATTTGCCCAGATATTGCTGGCAAGGGCTATTATTTTGTTTATTTATTTCTTAGCAGACCGACTTACAATTGTTACAAGATTTCACATTATACAGATATCACATTATTTTTACATACAATTACCCATTTATACAGTTGGGTTTTTACTGGAGCAATCTAGGTAAAGTACCTTGCTCAAGGGTACAACAGCAGTGTCCCCCACTAGGGATTGAACCCACAACCCTCCGGTCAAGAGTCCAGAGCCCTAACCACTACTCCACACTGCTGCCCTATTATGTGGGCATTACAAGTCAAATGCACTGAATTTGGCAGTAAACCTCGAAGAATGTCATTGTATGCCTTGATCATGTAACCAGCATTATCAGAGACAAATCCAGTCACATTGTTAAAATTGACTTCAAATGCGTTTAAACATTTCACAACGCCATGTGCCACCGATGAGTAATTCACAGAGTGAAAATGAACTGTAACGGCTAATATTACTTTCAGTTCGAAGGTATTCGATAGTCCTTGGAGAACAAACTAAATGTGCAAAACATACTGATCTTTTGCATTTGTAGACTCGTCAGTAACTACAGATACACTGTCAGACATCTTTACCAGTTGTACAAATTTCATCAGTAGATATTCCCTTCTCAGTTGACCTGCTGTAAGAATTGCTCCTGCATTTATTACATGTTTGTTCAGAAATGCACATCGTTTGGGATTATCAATTTTTTCCAGGGGAATATTAGCACAAACAAATGCCTCTGTCAAATCGAAAATAACATCTCGTCGGCGTTCGTAATTTTCGTTCCCCTTACGTTTTTTTTTACTGGAGGACGTCGTCTCATAGCTGTCAATCTCAGCCTTTCGTTTTCTGTGTTTTTCTGATGATAAGTGACAGTCTATTGTTTACTTTCGAGTGTGGTCCAAAGATAAATTGCAAGTTGCGCAAAATAAATGATACCCATCGGTGTGCAGAACACCAGGTGGATATTGTTGCGTGCGTTCACTCAATGAAATGCTTTTTGATTGTGATGTCTTTGACTACATGTTGAGATCTCTCGATTTATTCAATTACCATTTATACTCATCATAATTAGCTTTTATTTTTCTAATTAGTCAAATGTGTTGATTTCTTAATTGTGAATTTGATTACTATAACTGCAGGGACATCTAGGGGATAGCAGTTGAATTACAATTGAAAAAAAAAACAGGTCGCGTGAAACGCAGGACCCTATTTATAGCTAAACTATCTATTATTAGCATAGCAATATCACTTCCCCCCTTTTCTTCTGTTGAATATCAATTGTTCCTTTGGTTGTATTTTATGAAGAGCTCCTAGCTCAGTTTCACACCAATGTTCTAGCTGAAATTAAGTCATTTGGCCTACCACACAGGAAGTGATTAGATACCAGGAAGAAATTGTTTAGTTTGTTTTGAGTTATTTCGTTTCTCATTGAAAACAACCACAGAACCAAAAGATCTTCAAAACAACACGACCTTCAGCACACTTAACTGTAAAATAATAGGAAATGTGTTTGAAGGAAAAGGTCAGTTTTACATGGACATTTAACACGTATAGAATGCCTACAGGTATAATCTCTTTAGGGCTTATTTTGAAACATAAGACAATAAAAGACAAGCGCTGTAATGCAGTTGCACAGACATATTCAGGCAACTGTTGTAACCCCCAGTGCTGTACACAAAATAATGGAAAAATCTCGGTCATCCGTGTTTTAAGTATCAACTGCATTAATCTCACAGGGTGTGCTATATAAAGGATTCCATGCAATGTTATGTGGACCCACACCTACCATTTTATGGCTAATAATAATGTTATCATTATTTTTTGTATTGCATTTATAATCAATGCAATGCTGAATGCCAAACCTCTCATTTGTTAGGGTTTTTTTTTTGTTTTTGTTTTGTTTTCTCTAATTTATACCAATTGGAGTGAAATTAATTTCAGTGGTTAATAGTTGGACCAAAAACAAAGAGCCTTAAGTTTAGTATAGCATAATATCGCACTCTTACAGCCAACCTAGCTGAAAAGTCATTGCCTCACGTTCTATAATTAAAATAAAATCTAACGATCTGCACCTTGTTATCATTCTTAAATAATCTAAAGTATTTGCTAACTTACTTACTACTAAAACTCGTTACACAGTTCTAAAGCAGGTCATCAATTATAACGAAAGCAGGGCACAAGTACCTGCAAAGTACCTGCAGAGCCTCTCCAATTCTTCCCAACCCAGATATTAGCTGTGTGTTCAATGTCGTGGATGCTTCCCTTTCCCGTTCCCTTTGCTCCCGGTCCAACGCCATTTGCCTCTCGCGAAAGTCACGCTCAGCCTGCATTTGCACTTGCATGAAGTCCATGTACTTCATGCAAGTGCAAATCAGACTCTCTCATGGCCTTAACCAGTTCAAGTACTAGAGTAGGTGCATCAACCCTTTTACGCTTTTTCCCTGCAAGAAATGAAAACACAAACGAAACAAATAGTACCGTTGGTATACCTGCCACAGATCGCGAAATAGTTTATTTTCTAAAATTAAACATGAAATAACCCCCTATAAAAATGTACCTTGGTATTTGTACCACTGGATTTTGGAACAGGGTATGATGGCATCAGTGTGAAAGTACAATGGTATTGTATAATATATGTAGGCCTATATGTCCTATCTATACCATCAATGTACATTGACCTATTATGGTACTATAATGCAGTACAAACATAATAATACAAAGGTATATAGCTACACTCTACCATGGTACTAGAAATAGTAGTACAAAGTAACATCGTTCAAAGAGAAAAAAAGACCACTACATCCAGATAGTTACTCCACTTGACGTGGAGATAAAAAAAAAAAAAATGTAATAAAAAATGAAATAAAGAGGTATTGATTTTACTTTAAAGTGATTTGTTTTTAGTGGAGAGTACTTTGAAAATGTAGAAGGGATGTTTTTAAAACAATTAGGCCTACCAGTTGTTGTTGTCCTGTGTAGTGTCCCAGCGGAGGAGGGCGTTTCAGTCCAGTTGGAACTGCTGACGAGTTCATCTTCTGGCACTACATCCTCTATAAAAAAAAAAATAATGCATAAAAGCTGAAGTAGTATATCAAAATACAAGCAACTCTGCTTTCTGATTAATGTATTACTTGCAATCGCTAAGGTTTTGTATCGCCTAAACTTTACTGTACTGTTACGTAAATTGCATCTACAACAAAATAGCACTATTACAATAACTTTAAAAACATAACATGTAAACAGTAGTTTTAATAACTTTTTTATTACTTTTTTGGAAAATGTGTTCTGAATACTATTAAATATATAAAGTACCTTCTTCAGCTGGTGGATCCACCATTGCCTCCATTATCTCCGTGGCAGAATTGACAACGCCAACGCCAAGTGTTGCAGGTCGATGTCCTAATACAGAGTCCATAATGTCGTAATATTTGCTTTTTTTACGATCGGCTCCACTTTTGTTGTTATTCTCTTTTATTTTTTTATGCTCTTGTTTTAGTTTCCTAATTTTCTCCCGACACTGCTTAAGACTCCGGTTATATCCCAATTCCTTCAGGTCTACTGCAAGTTTGGCATAAATTTCTTCATTTCGTACGCTAGACGCAAGTTCTCCCTGGACACTTCTATCACATCAGAGAGTTACCAGTGCCTGTACTTCATCGGCATCCCAGGCTTGCATTTTCCGTCTGTCAAAATCATTGGAGTCCATCTTGTAATGGTTTTTCTTCGCTTCTTCTTCGAACGCTGGTCGATGATGAAAACAAACGTAATGACATAGGTCGTAATCCTCACCCATGGCCCCCTTCAGCTCGGAGCCAGACTCAGATATGTTGCAGGGCTGGAGTTTCATGGCTTGGTTCTGGCTCAGCTCGGATATTTGCTAGTGTAAACACACCAGTACCGCGTGGAGACCTCACTGTACGGGTGTGCTAGTGTAAACAGGGTATCTTTGTCTTGAGTTCAGCTTGTTTATTTCTGCATAAAACAGAAAGGTAAAGTACAGCACTCAGTCTTGGCCTTTCGGGCCCTGCTATACCCTTATGCTCCGCGGTTGACAGACTGAGAAAAATATAACTAAATGCATTATATTCACTGATATGAAAAACAAATTGCAATTGCAGACTAACAGTATATATAGTGCTTTGGTATATGAATGTAATCCATATTTACAGTAAAAACAATCCGTAATGAATACATAATTGTGGTGGAGTGTCCCGCCCCTTTGTATTATTATTAATATTATGATTTATTGTATTATTATTGTTGCAGCGCTGACGAAAGCCTCCACCAGAATGTGTTCAGGGAGTAATGAACGGGAGTTAAGGAGAGGAGAAATAAAAAGGTAAAAGAAAAACTAAAACAACTGCTATTGTGCTGGAACCGCTCTGTTTTTTTTTTTTGTTTGGCCAACGTGCCCTTTTGTTTTGTATAATTCTTTTATTTTTTGTTTGTTTAATAAAACACTGAGCGCCATTGCGCCTCAGTTTCACCCGCCAGTACTGCCTGTCTGCATGTTCCTTTCTGGTCTGACGTCACCACCAAAGCCATCTTGTCACATATGGTGTCCAGTGTGTAATAAGCGCCTCCACGAGTCAGACCAGAGTACTGCGGGTGACAATTCTTGGTTGGAAATTAAAATAAAAAAAAATAAAAAAAATGGAAAGCTGGGTCTGGGGAGACCGCCGCAAAGACCTGGAGGACCAAGGCTGGTGCCTTGCCTGCGGGGAGTTCGGGCACACGGTGGCTATATGCCCCTTCCAAGAGCAGAAGGAGGAACCGGACCAGGAGGTGAAGGACAGGGAGGAGGAGGGCCGCCTGAAGGCCAGAAATCCAGGGCGATATAACCAGCCATCGCCAGTGTGCACCCTCTGTGACCAAAAACACTGTTACGCCAACTGTCCCGTCCACCATTATGAGGAGGAGGACTGAAGTCATTGTATTTTGTATCTTGCTCTTAATTGTACTGTTCTTGATAAGTATTTTATTTTGTATACAACTGTATGTCGCCCTGGATAAGGACATCTTCTAAAAAATAAATGAATAAATAAATAAATAAATAAATAAATAAATAATAATTTTAAACAAAACACTTGTTTTTTTTTGCACAAAGCACCTACGTGCACTTTGCACAAAGCACCTAGCATCTAACTCTTAATTCTGTGCAATAAAACATTATTTTAATTGACAATGACTGTGTCCTGGTTGCTCTGTTCCTTGATTCCCTCGGTGGTGTAGTCAGGGCTACCTTACAGGTGTTATATATAAATAATAAATTTGGTATGATCTAATTTATGTCAGTTTAAAAAAAACATCCGTTTTTTTTTTTTGTCATAATTCTGAAATTAATAGTGCATCCATGGGGTTGTTGAGAACAAAACCTGAAAATTTCAGAATTTTAGCTTTTGTACTTTTTAAAATAAAACAGTTTTTTGTAAGTTGACAGTCTGGTTCAGCTTCTGTGGGCTGCAAGTGCGGATTTAAAGCGACAGGCACCCAAAAATGCATTCACATTTTCTCGAACATATATTTATATTTATATTTATTTTTCTGCAACAGAAGCGCCTAGAAACACAAGTGTTATGGTATCAGACTAACACTAACACGTACTAACACGTAGTCTAAGTGTGTACCGAGTTTCAAGCACTTGGCTTTTTAGGTTCAGATGCAGCACCTATGCAGACACGCACATGCAGAGGCACAGGCACTACAGGAACCTACTGCATCTAAAGAGACCATCTTCGAGTTCGTTGCCCCAGGGGTCGTTGAGCTACGAGGTAGCACACCAGCATTAGGTGCTACCCTACTCTTTGACTGTGTGATTTTTTTAAGGGATTGGGGTACGAGGGGATTGGGGGACAAGGGGAACAAGGTGGCATTGTTGTTTTTCGTCTGCCACCTTCACTCATGGAGAGTTGCCTCGAATGTTTGGGGTGCCCCAGGGGCAAATGGTAAAAGGCCGAGTCCCAGGGGCTGCTCCTACTATTAGGTGCTACCCTACTCTTTGCCTGTGTGAATGTTTGAACTCCCAACCCTTCCACCGGGGGCGCTATGGAGCACGCAAAAATGACACAAAATCAGGGTTTTGCCCCATAACTTTTGAAGGGTAAGTCGTAGGACCCCCAAATTCTGAATTTGGGCATTGGGGGACAAGGGGAATAATGTGGCATCGTGTTTTTCGGCTGCGCCACCTGCTTCAAAAAATTACTTTTTCAGCCCCAAAACACACACTGGTATGAAAACTTTTGGGAAGTCAAACCAAAAGTTCAGACTTCCTAGGTTGACGTTTTGGGATGTAACGTACCTTCCCGTGAACGGATCTGTCTGAAAATCGAGATCGAGAACCTTCACGTCTGGACAATGCCTGAGAAATCTGAACGGTGGCTCTACACTAGGGATGTCACATTATACCGGTTTTACAGTAAACCGTGGTATAAACTGCCACGGTTTTGAAACTGCAACCATTTTCCTATGCCATGATTACCGAGTTCTCGGTATCGGTGTGTTTTTGTATTCACCATTTGTCCAGTGGTGAGCCGCACCAGCATTTTGCAAGTATAGTAATGCATGTTTTTATTTATTTCACGCCTTATTAATGCAATGGTTTCATTTGCATGGTAGTTTCTATACTGTCATTTATACTGTAAATTCTGTGACGTGTATAGAATACGTTTTAATTCAAGCTGCGTAATTTGTCCCGGTGCTAAACAAAACAATTGTGTTGCATGTTCGGTTTTGCCAAGATCGTACCGTATTGCTACTGCATCATAAAGAAAATACAGTTGCATAAGGATTATACCTTTCTACCACAGAATATATTCTTAAAAAATCGCATGAGAGAAGTGGCTTATGAATAGTAAGTACACAACTTTATTATTATGTATTGTGGGAGGGTAGTGGGCGGAGCTTAGGGAAGGACCAGAAATGACAGCACACAGGAGCCGGAAGTGACGTTTAACAATGGTATCGGGGCAGGATTTTATTTTAACACACAATGCAAATAAACAGTCCAGTATTGCAGAAAATAAACAAGAAAACCACCTGGAATACTAGCAATGGTAAACTCAGGTTTCAAATAAAAAAGAGTAAACAAAAACATTGCGGTTACAAAGACAACAACAAAAGAAGCACTGGGTTTCTCCGTGCTACTGCAGTGGGTTTCCTCTCACCGCCTCTTGGCTCCCTTCCACGGAATAACGACTTGTCCTGGGTTTTCCTTGCTGTGGTAATCCACCAATGTTTCAAGTTTCTGTGAATTACAGCAGGTTGATAAAAGCAAAACAACAAAGCACAGCGCATCTCTTCCGTGTTTTCAGTTCCGGACAGGGTGACCGAATGGCAAAACCACACTGCTTAAATACTGCCAAGTCCTGCCCCTACAATCAGCACTCTGCCCCACGTCAGCCAATCAACGAGCACAGCACAGCTGATTGCAATGATGGGACTCGGCGGCCGCATGGTTCCACCTTGGGCCAAGGTGGCCGCCCCACCAGAAACTTCCTGTATGGTCAACCCTACACAGCGCTGCCGGTGGTCGAGTGGGCGAATTACAACAGGGACTCTTTTCAATCCTGTCACACATCCCCCCCCATCAGAGTGGAGCCGTAGGCACACTCGGCCAACCCTAACGGCCCTAATTGACCCCCCTCCCTTGAAAAAAAATCAGCATTTTGATGCTCCTTACCTGAACGATGTTTAACAGTGAAGTTAAAGGGTTGCAGAGCCAGACTCCACCAAGTAATCCGGGCGTTCGTGTCCCTCATCGTGTTTAGCCACTTAATCTGACTGTGACAAGAGTGAAGGACCACCCCAGGAGATAATATCGAAGAGAGTTTGTGGCCCATTTAATGGCCAGGCACTCCTTCTCAATAACGGAGTAGTTGTGCTCCCTCTGAGCCATTTTTTCTGCTAATGTATAGCACGGGTTGTACCCCTTCGATCTCTTGGGACAAGACTGCCCCCAGACCAACATCCGAGATGTCTGTCTGGAGGATGAATTCCCTGTCGAAATCTGGTGACACTAGTGTAGGGGCTTGGCAAAGTATCCGCTTTATCGTGTCAAACGCTCCCTGACACTCATCTGACCATTTTACAGCGTTTGGGGCGCTCTTCTTAGTGAGGTCAATCAAGGGGCTAACAATGGTGGACAACTCGGGGATAAAACGGCAATAATACCCTGCCAGCCCCAAAAGTGACCTCACTTGACCCTTGGTTCGCGGAACCGGAGTGTCCACCAAGGCCTGGACCTTGGAAGCCACTGGTTTCACTCGACCATTACCCATGCTAAAGCCAAGATATTGGGTCTCTTGTTTGCCAAACGTGCATTTACCTAGGTTGACTGTTAGCCCCGCCTCCTGCAGAGACTGCAGGACAGCCACCAATCTATCAAGATGATCCTTCTAGGTAGAGCTAAAAATAACCACGTCATCAATATACGCTGCCACATTATTATTTTTATTATTATTTATTTCTTAGCAGACGCCCTTATCCAGGGCGACTTACAATTGTTACAAGACATCACATTATTTTTTTACATACAATTACCCATTTATACAGTTGGGTTTTTACTGGAGCAATCTAGGTAAAGTACCTTGCTCAAGGGTACAGCAGCAGTGTCCCCCACTGGGGACTGAACCCACGACCCTCCGGTCAAGAGTCCAGAGCCCTAACCACTACTCCACACTGCTGATGGGGACATAACACCTTGTCCATCAGTCTCTGGAAGGTAGCTGGGGCCCCATGCAATCCAAAGGGCATAGTCTTGAAATGAAACAAGCCATCCGGGGTAGCAAATGCGGTTTTCTCCTTGGAGTTGGGTTAATGCCCCCTCAAGTTTCTCGGCCCTCCGCTCTCTTTTAGTTTTACGGGGCCGGAACCTGGAAGTAAATATGTCGGCCTGCAAGGGGAAGATCCGGCCAATTGAATCCCCGTTGCGACCACCCCTTCTACAATGGGTGGCCGAGCTTCATTGACCTTAACTTCTGTATAGTAAGGCCAATCTCGACCCAAAATTACTGGGTATGGCACCTTTTGGCGACGGCCACAACTACATGGCACATTCGACGCTCCACAGTCATTCTAACTTTAGTGGTAGGATACGCCTTGGTTTCTCCATGAATACACGAGATGGTTACAGACCCCTGTGGCCGTCAGGACGTTCCCTCCAAGAGAGCAGACCAAATTATAGTGTGACTGCACCCTGAGTCCACTAATGCGTGGGTATTCATATTACCAACAACTACATTAATAATGCAAGGCCCCTCCCGACCCCTTCCCCTGTACTCGCCACCCTCTGCGGCCGGACATCGCAAGGCCATGTCACACTCCATCACGGCGGGACAGAATCTCGCGATGTGTCCCACCTCGTGGCACCGGAAGCCAGGATTTTCTCTGGCCCAGCTGGGAGCTAACCTCGGTCTCCACTTTGGAGGCGAGGCGCTCAAAGGGATGGGGAAAACTGAAGGCCTTGCTGGAGTCTTTGGGTGCGCTGGCGAAGGTCGATGCTTCACTGGGACCGCTGGGGTCCTGGGGTCCACCCAAAGCAGTGCGTCCTCGAAGGCCTCCGCCAGCTCAATGGCCTTGCCCATCATCTCGGGGCTGTGGCTCCGGTTCCAACACGTCCAGGAACTGGTCGACTCCCACAGACTGCATGATTTGCTGAGTGGTCCGTTCAGTGGGACGCAGCCAGCGGGTCAGATGGTCCCAAAGTTGCTGGGCCACGATGTGGGGCCGGGTTCCCAGCAATGCATTTCCGGGGTGATATTGAAGTGGCGGAGGATAGCTGTCTTCACCTGGGGGTAATCCTCCGCTACCACATTGCTCGGGGCCTGGTATGCCGCCTGTGCCTCACCAGTCAGATAGGGGGCGAGTTGTGCCGCCCAACATCTGGCTGGCCACCCTGACACTGTAGTCACCCGCTTAAACGTGGTCAGGAAGGCCTCCGGGTCATCTTCTGAGGTCATCTTTTGCAGTGTTTGTCCTTTACCTACTGCCTGCGTCAGCTGACTCTCTCACGCTCGCACATTCACACACAGATATCTCTACCATTCACCACGGATTGAGTTTACACAAGGCTATACAGCGTGGTAGCTTTCTCTAGTGGTCTGCATATATTTTAACATTGTAACATATTAACTATCGCTACTTACTATAAAATACCTGTCTCTTTCTTTCGTTCTACCAGTTGAAAGGGAACTACACCTGTGTTTTCGCGGAGGTAATGTACCAGTTTTGTGGCTGTCGTTCACAAAAAACATAATGACAGGTTTTACATGCAACGAATCCAGTCACATGTTCATTATTTTCATATATGATTCCAAAATAATTCCACACTTATGATTTACCTCTCGAACTAATATCTACTACATGATATAAACCCTGCACTATCTTTTGTTTCACCTCGTTCACAAACATTTTTAATATCACCAAGCAGACGTGATAAAAAGATCATGCGACGTAACAAACAAGCGAGAACAACACTGCTTAGTTAGCTGACTCCTCCCTAATCGCCTCCTGCTTTAGTGCAGAAAATACTGGTACATTTACCTTCTAATACGTTATTTGGGAAAGGGTTACAGACGAGTACACTGAAAGGACAGAAAATGTTTTTGATGATTCAAATTCAGACCCAAATTTATTTTTTGACCCGCACCCGAACCGCAAACTATGAAAAAGTTCACATTCTGACCCAAACCTGACTCACCTGCGGGCTCCGCGGCTACCCGACCCGATGCAGGGCTCTAGCCTGTGTTGTCTCTGTCAGCTGTCTGGTCTGGGAACGTCAACCCTCAGCTACCTTGTCACATACACATATGCGTGGATAAAAGTGCCTGGGGTCTGCAAAAAAATATGTTGTATGACAGTATTGACTTTTTTTCTACATTTCACCTAAGAGTGTTGGGAACTACATATTAAAAGTGAAATGGTGCTTTTGGCTGATTTACTTTTGCTGCACCAATACCCTGAAAACACGTAAACTATCCTTACTTTATAGAGAGTCTGGCAGTTCTCACGCTTCGCGGATAACTTGGCGCGAGGAACCACTGTTCCTCTCAATTACAGGCCAAATTGCATTTACACTACCAACCGTTTTATTTTTAACCCATTCATGTGATCAGGCCTTCAGATAATGCATTTCCCATAATAAAACGACAAGTTTTCCCCAATACAATCGTTTAGTGTATTTATTAATTTCTTTATTCCCAAGTAGCAAAATATTTACCTCAGGAAATATATTTTAATGATCACACATACAGTACTTCTTACACTAGGCCAGTTATAAAATATTTATGAAAACATCAATTTCCACAGAATAATATAGTGTACACTTTAGCAGGGCGTTACCACATTGGAGGATCTGCATTATAACATCACTCACAAGCTTCTGCTCTGTGGATGACAGACCCAAGGGGTAGATGTACAAAAGTGTTGCGGCTGTCGCAATAGTCGGAAACCAATTGCAAACGAGTCGGGTGAAATGTACTAAACATGTTCAATGCTTTTGCTTTGTGGTTAAGCCTTAGATGAATATGTAAGGGTGTGTGGATAGTGCAAATAAGGGTTCTCAAATATTATAATGAGATGTACTAAAGCTGCCGGCAGCAGTCGCAATTGTTGCTGGCATTTCCCAGTACGCTTTTTCTTGTGCGTTGCCAGTTGTGCTCAATGCCTTTTTGAGGCGAACACCCAAATGCCTTGAAAACAAATTTCTATGACATTTCTGGTTTCCAAAACGTTTTGGGAGCAATAGACTGCACACATGTGCCGCTAACCCCTCCAGCTCATTCTGAACATCTGTATAGGAATAGGAAACACACCTATTCTATTAATGTGCAGGTGGTTTGTAATTGTGCACAATTTAGCACTGCACCACTGACTAATTTAAATAAAAACTGACAGTGTACATTTGGCTTACAGGCTACTCATGATAATACGAATTAATACGAATTAGTGGTATAATTAAAAATTTGTTGCTGGTCCCTTGAAATTCGTATTAACAAGAATTGACTGTCCTCCTGTAAGTATAACAAGGTGGCACCATGATCTATTTTGTGTTAATTGTCGGACAAGTTAATAATAATACTAATAATAATAATAATAATTAAAAAATACTAAAATCATTTAGTTTCAAAATAACAAAATCTTGTATTGGCATTGTACACCAATGTGTACAATGCTGCAGCATGATTTATTTTGTGTTATCATACTGGTGCCTACAGGCTAAAGTAAAAAGAAAGTGTGCTAGGTGTTCATTTGATTTTACTACTGTACTGAGTACAGTACAGATTTATATTTTTTTATAATGTAATTTGTTGCCTACCAAAAACACATTAGTGTTTGTGACAGGGTGGCTGTGCGGTGACGTCAGGCCAGAAGCAGGAAGGGAAAAACTGGCACCGGGGAAGTACTACAGTTCGAAAAGACGTAGTTTATTTAAATAACAAAAATAAAATAAAAAGGTTTAAACAGAAAACACTTGCTCACAGAGCGAAACAAAATATTTAAACAAAACAAATCTCAATCACAAAATAAACAATACCGGTCAGGCTGGGCAGTAGTCTTCACTGATCCGGTATTTCTTTTAAGTGTCGTTTTCTGTTTCGTTTTCTCTCTCGCTCCTCTCACTCTCTCCACTCTCGCTCCTAACACCCACCCTGAACATGGAGAGCTGCAGGCTTTTTATACCATGGCCAAGGGGTTTAGCTAGCTGGCAATTATTCTATTACCCCTCGGCCACAATCTGCACGAGTTTTTTTAATTACTGTGGATGGGGCTACCCATCCACGCTACTAAACAATATAATAAATAAAACATACAGCTATGCCGTCACATTTATAAATAACAATATTAATAACAAAACCTGCAGCGCTTCGCCGTCATATAAAAAGGGGGGAGACCCTGTTACAGTGTTATTTCACCACAATGATTTATACATTTCAAATACATTGAGTACGTTAAATGTATGTGATTTTATTGTATTTTTTTAAACCTGACACCTCCTTATGTCAGACAAACATATCCGGCTTAGCGAGGGGCTACTGTATGATTATGAAAAGCTTTTTGATAGAAACATTTTTTATTTGGGGGAGAAGGTGGGGGCCTGTGACAGGATGAATGGTGCAGTGCAAAAGATGTGGAATGTACAGACTCTTGTCTCCCAAAGAATAATCCTTTTTAATAATTAACAAAAATATCACAAAATAATCCAAATGAAAAATAATAATATACCCCGCTATCAGCGATGATATTGGGGTAAAACAACAACAAGTCCCGACTCAAAAAAGTAAAAAAAAGACCACAAAACCACAATCCTCCGTGCATGAAACTGTGCTCTTCTCCTTGGTGGATCATGGTGCAAGCGCTGTGCTGTGTTGTGCTCTGTGGTGAGGGCGTGCTCTGGGGTACGTGCTGGCTCTGCGGCTGCTCCGCGGCTAGCTCCGCGGCTACAGCCTCCCGTCCTCCTGCTCCTCTAATGACAAACACAAACAAACACGTAATACAAAATAGAAAACACAAACACCAGCTCCGGCCGGTCGCTTTAGTTTCTCAGCGCAAGGGGAGGTTTTGACGTAGCTGCTTCCCCTTTGTACCCAGCAAACTCCTCCCTGCAGTCAGCGCCTCGCCATGGTTTCTCCAATAGAGGGCTGCCCCGCAGCTGACCGCAATGGAATCGTCCTGAGTACTTGCAGCTACGCGCCCCTCCTAATATGGTCACCTTCCGGTTTCCACCTAGCACCAAGGTGGCAAATCTGGGAGGCAGCATACTTTCCCCCTTACACAGCACCCTTTCTAATCGGGAGGGAGATTTACAGCATCAATCCTTTCTCTCTCTACCACAGGACCCCACTATAGAATCTGATGGGATTAAACTGCCTTTCATTATTTATAAGAAAAAATATTGCACGACTCTCGCCATGCTAGAGATTAGTATATTGCGCCTCTCTTTATTAACATATTTTCTCTCAGTACACATGACAGAATGTATACTTTGAGTATTGTGGCAACATAAATGCAAACTGTGGTTAGGTCTGCCAGGGTGTCCTCGGCTCACCGCGCACCAGCGACCCCTGTAGTCTGGTCGAGCGCCTGCAGGCTTGCCTGTAAGCTGCCCAGAGCTGCGTTGTCCTCCAACGCTGTAGCTCTGAGGTGGCTGCATGGTGAGTCTGCAGTGTGAAAAAAGCGGTCAGCTGATGGCACGCGTTTTGGAGGTGTTCGTCTTCACTGCTCCTAAGTCAGCGCAGGGGTGGTAGCGGTGAGCTGAGCCTAAAAATAATTGGATATGCCAAATTGAGAGAAAATAATGAAATTATTGGCGATTACTCAATTAAAAAATAAATAAATAAATTAGGGCGATACCATGTAGTACAACTACACGTGTGTAATTACTGATTACCATTTTAACACCAAGATGACCTGTAGTTGTGCAGAGAGACAAATAGCAGGTTAGGCTATATTGCAAAACCTCTAGTCTATGCTAAAATTATACAATACCCTAGTAAGACCCCACCTAGAATAGGTTGTGCAGTTTTGGTCAACTCACTACAAAAAATGCATCATTAACACCAAGATGACCTGTAGTTGTTGTCAACTTGCACTAACTTCATTCAGTATATACCTATCCGATGTAATGAGATTGTCTGTAGCATAGTGGAACTTTTCCCTTTTTTATTATTGCCGTTAATGGGAATTAAGCAAAATCATAACTAACCCTGTCACACTAGTACATCCCTGCATAAAATATCAATTAATTTCTCTTGTTTCTCCAATACTGAGAGATCAGTTATAATGTATAATTAACAAGTAAACAACATTTATGTAAATGTAGCCACATTTGGCTTTTGGTATGTGGTCGGTTTAGTAAATATATAATTTTTATTCACTTTGTTTTTTATAATTTTACTATTTAATGCTTCCATTTTGATGTTTGTAATTTCATATCTATTGCTTTTTTAGGGTTAATTGGTAATATTGAATTACTGCACTTGTATAGGCATATAGAGGGGCTGGATTAGTTGAGTAATTAACTTATTCATTAATTGGTTTGATAGCTAAAATTGCCTTGATTGCTACATCATTAAGACCAGCTGGGTCAAGTCACTCTAGAGGGGAATCACAAAGAGTCAGCGAGAGGAGGTACTGAAAGGGATGTTCTCTGAACTTGCTGCCCCGAGGTCAGAATAGAAATGATAGTACATTATTATACAAAGAAATTGGAATTGCATGTAGGGACAGGAATACTGTAATCATGGATGATTTCAACTTTCCCAGAAAACTGTAAAAATCCTGTGGGATGTGGTACAGTAGAAACTGAACTGATTTATGCAGTAAATGATTGCTTCCTGACGTAGTGTGTCAAAAACCCAGCAAGGGACAAAGCAATTTTAGATCTGGTGTTCACAAACAACCAGGACATGCTGTGTAATATTGAAGTAGCAGAACCATTAGGGTCAAAATTAACTGGCAAAAGGCTACACAAGGTATTAAGGGATACATACCTTGTGCAAAATATCTGATGTATTAAACACTTTTTTTTTAATGTTTTCACCAGAAAGGATACAAATAATGTGTCTCTGGTGCCGTCAGTATGTGAACACACAGTTTTGAAAGATTTCAGCATCAGTGAAGCATAGGTCTTAAATAAGCTGCAGAAGCTAAAAAATAACAAACCATCAGGCCCAGATGAGATTTATCCAAGGGTGCGTAAAGGAAGCAAGGGTAGAGTACATAGACCACTGGAATAGGTCTATAGCCAGATTCAGAAGAGGGAGGTTGTGCTTAACCTCCCTTTTCTGAATCAGAGGAGGACATGCAAATGGATACAGAACTGGTTAAACAAAAGAAAACAGAGTAACTTAGAGGTGTAAAATCGGATTGGGGGGAGGTACTTACTAGGGTACCACAAGGTTCTGTACTTAGACCCTTACTGTTCCTCATTTATATAAATGCCTTGGACCAACATACATATTGCAAGATTGTTAAATTTGCAGATGATACAAAACTTGGGATAATAGGGGACTCAGACCCAGTTCATTCAAAGGGATATTTGGACCTTCTCTTTAACTGGGCAAACTTGTGGCACATGAATCTGAATGTTTAGAACTGTAAAGTATTGCATATTAGGCGTACAAATACAGGTTATAAGTATAAAATGAACAGGATGGAAATAGGGGAGTGTGGTGGGTTATGGAAGGAAGTGATGTGACCCGGAAGTGATGGAGACAGGAAGCACGTAGTTGGGGTTGACAAAAAAAAACGGTATCGAAAATGATAGCCGGGTTGGGTTTTATTTACAGCACACACAAAAGTGCAAAGTCCTGAGCAGTGGGTTTCCACACAATTGCAGCGAACAAAGAAAACTGACTCTTTTACCAGCTATGGTAAGCAGAGACTTGCACTGAAAACAAATAATAATCAACAAAGAACAGAAACACTGCCATGTGGTATCTCACACAGCACAGCAGGTCGCTTGGGCTCCCTCTCCCAAGCAAGATAGGGGGAAGTCCGGGCTCGGAGGCAGCCGGCCTGGGAATCCTCAGTCTGTGTATAAGCACAACAAACAAATAAACAAACTCACAGAGCTCACGCAGCACACCCGTCTCAGTCCAGGATAGGGAGACCGAATGGCAGAACCCCACAGTCTAAATAGTGCCGAGGCCCACCCCTGCAATCAGTGCACTGCCCCACCTCAGCCAATCTTCGAGCGCAGCACAGCTGATTGCAATAATGGGGCTCAACCATGAGGTCCTGCCCCAAGTTAAGATGGCTGCTACCACTGCGGCTTCCGCCCCAGCCATGACTCAGCCTTTCTCCTCGGTCTTGGTCCTTCCTGCACAGTGCTGCCAGTAGTCGGGAGGACGAATTACAATAGGGACGCCTTTCACTCCTGTCACAGGGAGTCATCATTCAAATTCTCCCGCCAATGTGGTGTGGTAATTAAAAAGGCAAATAGCAGGTTAGGCTATATTGCAAAACGTCTAGTCTATGCTAAGATTATACAATACCCTAGTAAGACCCCACCTAGAATAGGCTGTGCAGTTTTGGTCAACTCACTACAAAAAAGGCATCATTGCACTCAAGAAGGTACAGAGAAGGACAACTAGGCTGATCCCAGGACTTAGTGACATGAGCTAAAAGGAAAGGTTGAAAGAATTAAATCTCTTCAGCCTAGAAAATGGAAGTGAAAGTGGGCACTTGATTAAAGTCTATAAAATCATAAAACCAAGAAACCACGTCAGATTTAGCAGAGAGGAGAACAAGGGGGCATAAATGGAAGCTGAGTAAAAGTACATTTAGAACCTGCTGAATAATGTTACATGAACATATAGAATTACATGCTGCTTTGTAGTTTTTCATATACTTAAAAATTATATATATATATATATATATATATATATATATATATATATATATATATATATATATATATATATATATATTTTTTTTTTTTTTTTTTTTTTAATTATGTCTCAGTCCTAAAATTCTGTCTGAAAAAATTGAGTTAGCAGTAATGGAGTTCCATTTTTTCATCATGTGGGGAAAAAAGCAAACATCCCACCACATTCATGTTTTCTATTGAATGAAAGACTTAGGATCAGGATTTACCATTTGGATTTACCATATTTAGGATGAGTTCCTGTAGTGAATGTCTCCCATTTTCACCACTGTATACAAAATCTACTTTGCAAACTCAGTCCTGCCGTACTTTCGAATTACCACCTCCTCCCCAACCACCACCACCTCCTAACCAACCACCACCACTTCACTCCCAGCCTTGTCCTGAGGGTGGAGTGTACAATGTTTTGTTCACCGGGATGAACACGTTGCATGGATTTGTTATTTTATTCTTTGTTTTTTAACAGGCAGCACAGGGATGCTTCGAAGGCGGCACCAGGATGTTCCAACAGTTTTGACCTTATTTTTCTTCAACCATTGTTTGGGGTCAATGTTTTTGGAAATCTGTAAAACTTTGTATTATAACAAAGATCGCTATTTAATGCAAGATTGTCGTGATTGAATGTCAATTTTAATTCAAGTCACACATTGTCGCTGACTTTCGCGCCCTTTATTCCAATTTGCTTTTCACAGAGGAGTTCCAGAGGGGGTGTTCAAGTTTTTTTATGTCAAATTTGCTGAAACAGTAATAGAAGATGATCTGATATGTGTATCATAAAAAAATATGCATCATTGGGATAATAAAATAAATATAATGCATTCCTAGGGTATAAACAATTCCACTTTGTTATGACATTAAGGTTAGTATATAATAAACTGCCGGCTAAAAGAGCCAGTGTCACATAAAATGTAAGTGTGTAAATTAAACAAGTCATCTTGTGCCCTGTTCCTAACCAGAAGCCTGGTCATTCTGAACTATCATTTCTGTATTTAATGTATTAATGTATTCATTCATTCATTCATTCTATAGTAATGCTACTGTAATAATAGAAAAAAAAGACTTACAAAACACATGTTTGAGTAATAAAAACACCAACCAATTGAAAAATGCCCCTAAACGTATATTTTGGCAGCATTTCAGTTTTATTTTGTATAAATGTGTATTATTAATATTATTACTAGGGCTACAACATTGTAATAACTATTGCTTTGCTTATATTTCTCCTTTTATTCTTGACTGTGGTCAGACCACAGGTCTTGAAAACGCGTCTCAAAATAAATAATTTGGAAATGTTTCTAACAAACACGATTCTAAGAACTTGTATTGTTACTAGTCTGTCACGGATAGCTGAGTTGGATGGAGGTGTGAAAATAATAAAATCCAGACAATGGTATGATATTCCACAAGTTGTTGTCTTTTCCTTTATTAGTGTCTGCAAACAGTGGTTGTCCAAACACTGTTTGCAAACAAAAGAGAAACGAAAGAGAAACGCTACCTGAAACAAAAGAGAAACGCTAACTGAAATGTGGAGAGACAAAAACAAATAAACAAGAAAGTAAAATTATCCAGACTCTGGGTGGCTGTCCTTGCCTTTCTGGCAATTCTGGTGTCCACCCTCCTGGTTGGCTGTCACTCTTTTAAATTAGTTTGTTTAGGTCTGTCAAAAAAATCACTGTTAGCAGTTGTTTGGTTCTATATATATATATATATCCCTCAGTACCTCTCCCACACTCCTTCGTGCTTTCAGATACCAGCCCCGACTGCTACAACACGGCCCCCTTTTATGTGCCATGGAATGCCCCCTAATCAGCAGAACACCAATCAGTCATTGGCATTTTAATCGCCTCCCAATTCTGGGACTTTCCAGCACATTCCGTGTTGTTGCCCTCAACAAAGATGGCGACCATCCTCTCAGGACTTCCGCCCCAAAGGTGGAACTACCACGTCACACCATCTCTGTTGGGGCCTTCTAGGCTGGCTCACAGCCCCCTGGCGGCTGGGAGGGTGGATTACAGAACGGGATCTGAAAATATCCCTTCGTCAGGTCCAGGGTCGAGATGAAGCGAGCCTCCCCCAAACGGTTCAAGAGTTCATCCACCCAGGGCATGGGGTACGCATCAAATTTGGAAATAGCATTTACCCTCCTGAAGTCTATGCACAGCCTCAAAGAGCCGTCAGGTTTCTTAACAGGCACAATAGGGCTGTACCATTCACTTATAGAGGGCTCTATAACTCCAAGCCTGAGCATACTCTCCAACTCTGCCCGGACGGCCTCCCTCTGGCTCTCCTGGGATCCAGTAGGCTCGGACTCTGACCCTGGTACCTGGCGGAGTGACAATAGCATGTTTAATCACGTGAGATCTACCAGGCACCCTAGAAAACACATCATCAAACTGTTGAATGAGGTGCCTTAATTCTCCCTGCTGATCATCCGTTAACTGCACCCCCATCGGAACATCAGCGGCCTCTAGTGGCTCAACTGAGGGCCCAAAGTCCTCCTCAGCATTCTCTGAGGAAATAAAATGGACTTCCCGTTCTATCCAGGGTTTGAGTAAATTGACATGATCAATTTGGTTTTCTTTGCGGCACCCAGGCAGCCGTATTTCATAATTAACCGACCCAATTGCTCGAATTATCTCAAATGGGCCCTGCCATTTAGCAAACAGCTTTGATTCTGATGTGGGGAGCAATAACAACACCTTGTCTCCTGGCCGAAAGGTCCGCATTCTTGCCTTTTTGTTATGGTGTTGCTCTTGCTTTTGCTGTGCCATTTTGAGATTTTCTTGAGCCAGTCGACCGATCAATTCTAGACGGTCTCGTAGCTGTAATACATACTTTACCACATTTTTGGATGATTTTGAAGATTCTTCCCAACCTTCTCTTATTAAGTCGAGGATTTCCCGCGGTTGACGGCCATACAATAACTCAAACGGGGAAAACCCCGTTGAGGATTGGGGAACCTCTCGAACTGCAAAAAGGAGAAAAGGAAGAAGCTTAGCCCAATTCTTTTTCTCCTGATCTACAAAGCGGCACAACATCTGCTTAAGGGTCTGATTAAATCTCTCTACTAGCCCATCCGTCTGTGGATGATAAATTGAGTTCTTAATAGAGCAAATTTTAAGCAATTTGCAGAGCTCCTGTATGCAGTCAGACATAAAACTGGTGCCTTGATCAGTGAGAATTTCTTTTGGGATTCCCACCCTCGAAAACATTTTTGCCAATTCTTCACATAGTCATTTTAGATTTTTCTTTTTTTGTGACATTCTCCTCCACTGACACAGTGGCAGTATTTGAATGACAGTTTACTTCATTTCTTAACTGCAGATTTAGAGTACATTTTTTGAGTTCCCCTTCAGTTCTACAAAAACTGCCATTTGTCTTTTTGTCTTTTTATAAGGTTTGATTATCCAGTGTAGTTGTAAATCATACCACCAGAAGTGTTTGATATTTTTTCTTTTTTTTACTTTTTATTACTAGAAACAGCTGTAATTGAAGGTTTAAATAAATCTGAAAACAAGCAAGCATTTGTTCAGGAGAATGTCCTTAATGATTTAAGTGTTAACAGTCTTTTTTTATGTTTTACTGGTGTTGAAAGAGAAGCATGTTTTTTTATCCCAATTTTTCTAGTCACACAAACTAGGTCTGCAATCACAGTTGTATGAATATGAAAAAGGACACCTTGCTTAATCTAGAATACTAAATACACACAATACTGTATACAGGTAAATGAGTATATAAATGGCTGGAAAATATGACGAACAGGAGAATGATGTATTTAAAAGCATTGCTGCTGTCAAATTGAAGATAACGTGTAGATTCACACAAAATAACATAACACTATTTTATACCTATTATCATAATAACAAGAATATTTTATTACTATTATGCTAAATGAGAATAACAAAAAACAGATGATATGTTGGCATTTGAAATGATGTTCCTTTTCAAAAATGCAGAATAAGTGTATCAGAAAGCCTCGTGATTATAAATTCTAATGGATGCTAGAAGATGTATTGCACAATCCTTAATTCGCTTACAGTGTGATGTCACAATTTTTTTTTGTTTCTGCATAAATTGTTTTGATTGTTGTGGCCCTGAAGTGCACATTTGAAAGAACATCATCATTTTCTATTATTAGGTCTGTGCAAGCGTACTGAGTTTATTACGTAAAAACAACAGTTGATGTTACACCTCCTGCTGTTTACACTAGTGAGATAAATGGCCACAGACATAAGGATAGTAAAACGGTTTTCATTCAGCTCAGTAGGAGCTGGACCTCTTCCATCTAGAAGGATTAGGTCATCAAATCCACTGTGGATTTCAAAGCATCATGGGCATTAGTGGCACATCAGAACTACTCTATCTGTACATAGGGCCAGCTACAACAACATTACATCATAGCTTCTGATGTGGCTTTCTGCAATTCATGATTTATTTAATTTCCATTTGTGTAACTGTACTTACACTTGTGTTTCTTTACAAAAGAAAAAAAAATGTGTAGATTACAAAAGGGCAAATTCCTTTTTTTCCTATTTGTGTAAATAAAAAATATTATAAACCTTATGGATCGTCTCAGCCAGTTAGGTTCCAAGCAGACATTGTGTCCTCTAAATGGAGGCATAACAGGCAGCTTAGGTTATCCAGTCTAAAATATAGCCTCTTTTGTCTCTGTTGTGTATTTTTGATTGCCTTTTCATAACTTACATGGTTGCAATACTTAGATATTCCATTATTTAAGTCATTAAAATAGGACCCAGTGTCAGTGGGGGAATGACTAATTAGAATTTACAAGAAACTTACTGTATAAAGCTTGTGTTTTTGCAAAGTTTCTTATAAAACTGCTAGAGATAATTATTCTAGCCTTATCGCTTTGTAGTAATGGGCAAACCACTTGGGTCTTTGTAATGGGACTGATTCATTAAGACAAATTCAAGTAAAACTGAGTTGTGCAAACACTTGAATTCACTGATTTTACACAAAACTGAATTTATTAATGAACTGATCGTAAATGGTGTGTGATTGCCTCAATAATATTAAACAGGTGCCCATCGCTGCAGTTACTCAGCACACTAGTTAGAAATGGTCTAGATTTAGGAATAAAAATGGCATTGTAGCATGGAATCAAATTATGATTGTAAAAGACAGGAGTATCAGGAGTTAGTTGACAGCATTATCATTTTTTTTAAGTGGCACATGCTTATCTATAAAATTGTATTAAAGGTTAAAGATGTCGATAAAGTAGGCAGGTGAACAGACTAAAGAAAGTTTTAATCCACATGGCACAGTTAGAAAAAGAAATGCTGTAGGTCCCCAAGTAACGTGTCACCATCCAAAAAAACCCAAAAAACAACCAATTGCTAAAAAATTTATACCAGATAAGCTCTTGACAATGCCCGTAGGGCAATTAATGAGGGGGGGGGGGGGGGTTGGATTGACAAAAGAGCTTTCTCACCTGAGTTGCATTTTGATTTTAAATAGCTGTAATGCCACCTCATAAAGTCATTTCCATACCTGGAGTTAAAAATGAATATTTTTTTCTTTTATCTGCAGTATAAATAATATTGGCACTTGTTTTTTTTTGCCACGGTTCTGCTAAAATGTTTCTCAATTCCTCTAAAAAGTAGACTAGAGTTAACTATTGTGATATACTGTGCATCTTTAATGGCCAGATAAAAAATAAAAACACATTTTAAACAAGTTGTTCCATCTGTAGGCCCTGTTATTAAGTAAAGTGCTCACTTGTCACAGTTGCGCACAGTTGGCCTTTTATATGCAATGTTACACTACATTGAATTAAAATGATATTTAGTGCTCCATATTATTTCACAATGCGATAATTCATGAACTGTTCTAATGACGAAAAAGCATCCCTAACGACCACAATGGTAACAAGAGGACTGGTATTTGACTTGTTCTATTCTGTTGTTATTTAAAGTACTTCAAATTATCCATCCAATAGAAAAGGAATGAGTTAAATCCATCTCTTCACGTTGCCATTGCTGCAGTTTTACATCAGGTAGAAAAAGGTCTCATTGACGATGTGTAAACTGCTCATTTAAGGTGTGTAAATTCTTTGAGAAGTGCATACATGTTTTGGCATATAAAGTGTTTAGGAATTCCATTTAAGCCACGTTATGTGCAAGATACAGTACTTGTACCTTACATTATATATATTTCAATTATTATACTGTATATAAAACTTTGAATGGGAAGATGAATATCCTCCATACAATTGAAAAGTAAAGTAAATGTTGGGGTCATAAAGTTTGCATTTACATGTAGGATTTTATTTTAGAGATAATAAACATTTGTTCCTTTTTGTTTTCCATTTACAATGGATACCATGGTGTGTACTGTATTGCATGCCTTTTTCCATTTCTGTTTGTTTTTTCTATAAATGTAGTGTTGTTTTTGGTGGTGGAGTGGTAGCTATAACACATGCAAATTTGAGTAAACATGACATAGTGATAGTCACTCGCAGACAAGAAACTGTATTACTCCCAGGGGAAATGAAAGGATCAGTGATGAGGAGTAATAATTGTATCCTTGTGAAAATATTGGAACTTGCAAATGACCCCCAAAAGGCAATCTCTGTGTATGCATCTCAGATATGCTTTCAGACCTTGCTGTCTGGGACCTCTTGGGCTGTTTACAAATTGTGGAGCCAGTGGAAGAGTCTGTTGTCTCTCAGCTTTTATTCGTCCTTTTCTTTTATACATACAAACTAGTATATACCCCAAGGCATCATATACTGTAATGATGTGAGCTTTACCAAGCTGCACTATAATAATTTAAAAAATGCATTGTGTTAGAAGCATTACATGCAGAGAACGGTAGTGGTGTGGTTAAGGCGAATACCCATAGGGCTTTTATTTCACTAGTGCTGGGCCTTAACTGTCAGATGAGCCTTTTAGACTCAAAAGCAGCTCTGTCAATAACAATACATCATGACTCCCATGGTGTGGAAGAGCCGTCTGCAATAATTCCCATTATTCAGAAGCCAGGGTTTTCCATTAGTGAAGCCACCTGCTGGGATTCTCCACTCAGGTTTGATGGAGTCTGAACTTGAAATCATCACCATCTGCAGGAAGACAGGAAATGAGAGAAGCATCACTAATTCCTTCCTTGCTTGCTTTATGAAGCTTAGTTTCTGTGTGAGGATGAGGTAGTGCAGCACAATTACTTTAATTGATTGTGACTTCTTCATTTACATCACAACTGACGAAAGTCTGAGGAAAAACAATGGCCTGCTTTTTAGTTGGCCATGCTCTGCAGAGTAGCAAAAACATTTTCCTCTGAATGTGATTTTTTTTGTCTGTTTTAGCATTGTACTTTCTCCCATTTAAATGATTGCATTATGAACATATATTATTTAAATTCATATAGGTTGTTAAGTAGATCACACATCTCATGAAATGCCAATATGCCACCTAATACTGTATACACCAGACAGCTACAGGAGCTTATGTTCCAGTTAGTTGTAGGCTCTGAAATTAGACAAAGTATTTTTCTGTGTAATTTGCTTTTCAAAAATGAATGAAAGACATATGTAAATATGTGTCTGAAAAATGTGTAATGGAAAACTGAAGTTGCTATCAAAATGTTGATTATAAGCAATCACAGTTGAATTTTGTCTTGAATTTCATATGTATTGTCCCGATATCAATATTATTTTAATAAATTACATGTGACAAAAGTTTTGGTGCTTAGCCACACAATGCATTATATATTATTCATGTATTACATTTGTCAGGAATAATTTGTCCTACAGCAAACCAATGTATTTGGCTTGCAAGGTCAGCTTTACTGTTAATACTATTAGAGAGCTACATTATCTATGGTGAATGCACAAAGAGAAAGGTTAAACTCTATAGGCTGGGTAGGCTTAAGGCTAAACCCTATTTTAACAAGACAGGTTTTAAAAATGTAGGGCCCTATTTAGTAACGTTCGCAAACCCCTAAGGTACACATGTGAGCAAACACACTTTGATTTAGCAACCGTGTTTTACTGCCCACTCTGCAAGTCAGCGTTAACGCTGGACATGGGCTGAACTTTAGGGAAGTGTCCTCATTTACATACAAATTTAGTGATTTAGCAAACCATCAACAGTGGCTTGGTTTACATGCACGTGAAAATTGACTCTACAGTCATGACTGTGTGACGTTGTCACACGAATACATTGTGAAACAGCAAAAGGATGTCCTTTTGGCAGTGCGACTTTAACGGCAGGGTCAATCGCTTTCTCTCGATAAAAATAGGTGTAAAAACCCATGTAAACAGGAGCAGGAAACGTGATTGTGGCTCACGAGATTTCAGCAGTCAAGATCCCATTCTTCTGACTTAATGTCACGTAATCTCCAGCAGAAAGGCTGTACAAAACATACACATTCACACACTCACACACACACACAAAATGTACATTTATGGACTACTTTAACACTAATAACACCACGGTTATTCTCATACCTACAACTGCCAACACATCATATCAAACATCTGCACAGCTGAAATGCTGTATTTAAATGAACAATTAAGGGTTTATTTTCCAACTTACCACATATAAAGCACTACTTCAAAAATGAAAAACTATAATAAAATAAACATTTCAAAAGAAACTAGTGTGTAAAGGCCTTGTAACCAGGAGGTCCCCGGTTCAGATCCCACCTCAGCCACTGACTCATTGTGTGACCCTGAGCAAGTCACTTAACCTCCTTGTGCTCCGTCTTTCGGGTGAGACGTAGTTGTAAGTGACTCTGCAGCTGATGTATAGTTCACACACCCTAGTCTCTGTAAGTCGCCTTGGATAAAGGCGTCTGCTAAATAAACAAATAATAATAATAATAATAATATATGCCCATATAAAACTGTAAAAACAAAAGTAACATATGATTTCTCTTGCATGTTTCTGCTGAAGCGCTGTGGCTAGCTTCATGATGAAATCTCTCCTACTGATATTTTCCCTGGTGCATTCCTTGTATAAAATGAAGGAATTGATGGCTGCCAGGTCCAGAAGAGATAACAACAGGAAAGCATTTATAATAAAGGCAGCGATGGTGATCAAGGTTCGAAGGTGAGTTGTACTCACTCGCTCGCTCACTCAGCAAGTGAAACAGAAAACTTATGTTATTTTTAAAACTTAAAAATTATGTAACTTCATTTTGTTTATAGATCACTTTTTAATGTTGTATTCACTCTCCCCCTCCAGGCTGCTACGAGAAATGTGTAGCCTTGCTTGAGGGGCTTGGTCATCCTCTTCACTTGGGCTTCTGGCCATTTTAAAAAATGTTGCGCTTTTGTATTCTTTCTTTTTTTTTGGTTTCAAAAAACCCTCAGTTCGCTATCGCAGACGCACAGGTGCTCTTAAAGGGAATGTTGAATCCTTATTGGTTGTAACCTTACTCCCCTGTGCTTTGACTGGCTGGGTGCATGATTCGCTATTTGCTGTGCTTTAGCCCATGCATGACCCAACTTCTAAATCACGTTTTCGTGCACTATCACAGCGGTTCGCTAACACTGTCATTTTTGCCCTAGCGATAGCGGCTGTGCACATATTTGCTAAATAGGCTCGTAATGCCCTAACTAGACAGAGCCTTTCAACGTTGCCATGTTGGAGGCCCTGTGGTGAAATGTCCTGTTGTCTCAGTTTAGGACAATGAAGGTGCAAAACAATGAGGACATTATACATGCCTAATACTATAAAGAAATATTTAATTTCCTTGGAAAACATTTATATAACAGTTGTTTTGTAATATCAAATGCAAAATTGTAAGAAAAATATCTCCACATTGAAAGGGGCTTGCAGACAGTGATCGTAATGGTGGCCTGATCTTGATAAAAAGCCGTTCACAAGGAGGGATTTTCTGTCAGCATTTATTTCTGACACATCGGCTGTGAGGTGTATAATGTAATGTACTGTATATTTTCCTATATATCCATTGCATATTGTTGTTTCTGTGGGTTTCTCCATACTAACACAATTTAGAAATTACCAATTACATCATGATTCTGTACCTCATCGTCATCCCTGGCTGACTCCCACATCACATGTTAGGTGACTATGCTCCTTCACTGCCAGATCTGCATTAGAAATTAAGCAGCACAGCCACTGAATGATGTTCTCTATAATGTGTTCAATTACAGTTACTGGTACATGACAGCAACCAACCACCTAAAACATCTGATTTTGTACATTAAGCCTCTAAATGTCAAAGAACTTCAAGACCTAAGCAGCCCTGGGAATTAGAGCTGCTCAGTTAACTCCACTCCATATTCTCAACAGGGGTTCATATGTGTTTCAAAAACATACTGTACGATATACAGTAAGAACAATGATGCAAATAGTGAGGGTCACACAGGCAGGTACATACAACATATGATTTTATTATTTTCTGTCTTCCGTGAGATGCAAAAAAGACATGTCTTTCATATAGGCTACCAACATATCTGATGACTTGGAGAACTGATGGCAGAGAGAGACAGCAGGCATTTTCTGCCATCGTATCACTATCATTTATTCTTGATATCTTGAAAGTTGCCAGCAGTGTCATAAAATAATGACTACCTGTCGCAAATAAATATTTCAAACTTAATTTCCATGTCATTAGTGTCAACTCACACAGTTAGAAGTTTTAGATTTTTAGATGTAAAAAAAGAGTTACAATGAAAACTGTACTATACATTTTATTTTGATTTGCTGCTTCAACCCACTATATTTGCGAAGGCAACTATGAAGTAAGATTTTTGCTGTAACTTTAGTTGCCCAGTTGGAAAACAAATGCAGTGTTTGTAAAACCAGCCAGTGCCCTACAGAGAACAATCCTGTATCTGTCACTCATGGCTTTGAGTTTGGAGTTGTACATAACAGAAATAATACCTTGCATGTTTGTCCAGGGTTGCAGTTTGATTACACCCAGGTGTGAGAGGCTGGCAGGATTCAGTCAATACAAACTGCAGCACAGAAGTACACATTCTGTCAGGTGGTTACTAGATTGAGTACAGCTAGAAATTGTAACATTTGATTAAGATTTGTTTTAATTGTGTTTTTATTGATCTTAACAGTAAATACACATGATTAGACATCACGTTTAAGAAATGAACTAATCACTGTTATGGTTCTCCAGTACATCTTTCGGTTCACAGTATACAGCTATGGTCAAAAGTTTAACATCACCCTATAGAATTAACAAATGTTGCTTCATAAAGTTGAATGAAACCTGATGAATAATGTTACGTTAACATATTGAATTATATACGGCTGTGTAGTTTTCCATATACTTAACAAAAAACTGATAAAAATGGAAAATTTCTAAATCTAACATAAAATACTGTACTACTGTCATGTTGTAGTTTCTTTGATTGCATGATGTTAAATAAAAGTTCTAAATGCTCATACAGTTTTATTTATTTATTTATTTATTTATTTATTTATTATTTTTTTATTATGTCTCAATCCTAAAATTCTAAGTGATGCAACACTTTTAGCCAGAGCTGAATAATAAGAGACACTCTACAAACTACGTATTAACGTATATTAAATTCATCCCACGGGGGCTGTGCCGTGATACATACTGTAAAAGGGCATAACAATAAACACTGTCCTCTAACAAGCAATTGAAACAGGCACATAAATTCAGAACAATTAAGGAGGGGCATTTATTGGCAGTTTTACCACACCCAGGACAAATTGCCTATCAAATATCTTGGAATCACCTCAATAGATAATCTCTTCAAATGTAAGAAGTTAAAAAAAATAATAATAAAAAAGGAAAAAAGAAGCATTGAAAGCTTTTCCTGGAATCTGGAAACAAAACACCAAGCTCTTGTTGCTAAACCCATAGTTGTTTATATGCTTATATGTAATGCCCCTGGAACACCCTATCTGTTTCATCTCATACTGCCAATGCTGCTAATCATTGGGTCCCTCATCCTCCTGCAGAGATATAAAGACAGCACTTCGACATTTTAACTGATGATTCAACTGATATTTCTAAAGCTGCACAATGTCCTGTGCTGCAGAAGGTAATGCTGTCAACAACTTTATCAAGGTGCTGCTTAAAAATACAATATTAATGTGTTTTTATAGATTATATACAAAGTATTAATTGCTATACAAAATACATACAAATGCTTAATAGTCCTAAAGAATAGTTGTAGTGTTGACCAAATTTATTATGGGGTTTAACATTTTACTGTAGGGTCTGTGGAACCAATAGCCGTACACTAACAAAATCACCATTGTGTGCTGTACATCTTGCAACAGCCTAAAAATACTCCAGTGAATTTAATCAAATCCAGTTATTTCAGCACAAGATAAAATATGCAGTTGCTTCAGCACACTAAAATGTTTTGAGCGGGCGTCTTACAGAAGATGAAAATTGGCTATCGAAGGGGAAAGTTCTTTATGAACTGGATGGGGAAGTCCACATCTTTCTTGCATTCATCAGCTCTCCACATCAACATTTTTAAGATCCTCATTAGCCTACCTTGTTGAGACATTTGGCTGACATGTTCATGCATTAATTCTTTCAACGTGTAACTTCAGTGACATGATAAGGCATTTTCATTGTTAAGGGCAAGCCTGCCTTGTGGTGTTTACTGTACATATTATCCCACAACATGGGGTACAGTATTGTGTGGTGAATTCTGTGTGCTATATTAATTTCATGGTGAAACATGTGTTTAATAGCTATGAAGAATTAAATATCCCTTTATTTACCTCCCAGAAAGAAGCTGATTATCCACATTACGTTTGTTCAGAATTAACGTTTAGAACAAAAAGGTGTTTGTTTCCTTAAAATGAATCATTTTAAAGATGCCATTGTAAGCCAGTGAAATAAAATCTTTTACATGTATTAAAAGGAACAGCTAAAGCTGAACCTCTCCATATACATTTCAGACATATAATAACTTCTGATTTACCAGATTTCTGACATGATAAAAAAAAGGTTCCTGTCGACCGCCCCTCACAATTGTCCTGCCAAAATCATTATTAAACATGAAGCAAATGAAATCTGAAGCGACTACTTGATCACAGAATTCTCATCTTCAAACCAGACTTCCTGTTCTCACGTTCCGTGTGTGTCGGTTATATTTGTTGAAACATTTTACTGCCATGCTGTTTTAAATACTGGGCCCAAACATTAAATGAATATATGAATACAGTAATAACAACATTCTAGGATTGTTTCATAAATAAAAAAGACATTTGCATAAAAAAAAAAAACAGACTGAGTTAAATATTATTGAATAGGACCCACGATATCCACAAACACGTGTTATGGTAGAAACATTCAAGTGCTCTTGAAAAAACACTACAGAAGAGTGTGCTTTACAAGGTTGTCCACAAAAGCAGGTGAGATTTCAACCACACTGTGTATAGCAAACAGGCATAACAGCTTTCCAATAATAAAACAGTTTCCATGCTCCTTTTTTTTTTTTTTTAACATATTCATGTTTGTGTACTTCATTATAATAAAATGATCCACACCTTCATTTGTATTAAGTATAGAAAGAAGCAAATAATGTAAAATGGCAACTGTAGAAAATATGTTGAAATACAATATACTGTTTTACACATGTATTTATTACCTACTGTACAACTACATATTTAATTATGAATTGAAAAAAAAAGTTTACTTTCATATTTTAATTATACATTTAGTATATAGTATCTATAGTATCTGGTGTGTGCAGCTGGAGCGCTGTGGGTGTTTAACACATAAATACAATACACAGATGAGCATGCACTGTAAAATGTTCAATTATTATTATTATTTTTTTTTATTAAACTGATATTTAGCACAGCCACTGTTTAGGTTAACTGAATAACCTCATGTATGTGCAAGTATACAGTATTAACACTGTAATTAATGTCACTTAAAGTAAGTGTTATCATATAATTGTGTGACTGAATGATGCTTTCCTTTGTTAAAAAGCATTATTAAAAAAACAGTGCTATTTCAACTCATTACTTTAATGAATGGCATGAATTAGGTAATCATGGAAGGTGCGTATTTACTACTTGAATAATAAACAGCCTTTCTTTATTTGCATTGTATCCTGCTGTGGGCTGCATAATCTATACATAATGTGGATTTTCAAGTTTTCAATGCCTTAAACCTTATGCATATGCAGTTTATCAACTGATGTCACTATAGGCTAAATATGCTCCAGTGCGTCTGCATCATTTTCTTTAAAAAAAACAATATTTTTATTGTTGACACTAGATTCACACCTTCAAGATTTGGAAGGACAGCTGTCGGTAGGTGTAGGCCTGCGGCTGCTATTTTCAAGTGGTAGAACAGGGTTTTGAGAAGTAAGCTCAAGTATCTTGCAGAGGTGGACTCGGACTTGGACTCGGACTTATGAATCTGAGCTCGAGAGCTGGACTTGGACTTAACTCGTTGACTGAGACTTGGACTTGACTCGTGACTTCCTCGCTTTTTTATGCAATCATGTTTCTATTAATCCAACTATTAATCCATACTTTGTATTACAGTACTTAGCAAATAGCAAGTACTGTAGCCTTAAATTTAAAAACTAAATAATGCATATTACTACAGGATATAAGGTACATTATGCTGTGCGCATACAGTCTGGGGTCTGGCACATCCACATGCACTGTGAAAATGGCGTCAAGTAGTGTATCTCCTCAGGTGGTGCAATTCGGGTTTAAAAACTACAATGTGAGCAAAGGAAAACATTCAGCAAACTGCACATTGTGTGATGCGTGTATTACTGATACGCTTGAGACAACATCTAACTTTAAGAGACACCTCGGTCGTATGCACCCAGAGAGGCAAGTAGGTTTTAACTTAAACTATTACTTTCCTATGAATTATATATTTTATTAAGGAATTTGTAATATTAGCATTTTGCTTATTTTTTATTAATAAGACATATCAATAATATATCTGGATGCTTATGAACCACATACCGTACTTACATATTTATTATTACGTCTTATACTATAAGTTACATATACTGTAGGTAAGGCTATGATTTTGCCATGGAGGTCACGGAAATTGTGAAAATTGTGAATTTGAAAAAAGTCTGTGAAATCTTGGAAATGGATGTAAAAACACTTTTGATTAGGTGCTTCCTTTGTTTCCTTTAAAAATGCAGTATGTCATGCACTGAAAATACAAATATGCTAGTATCTGTAAATTGTTTGGTTGTGTATGCACACAGCATTTACGTGTAGCTATGTAGGTCAGTGAATGAGATAGCTGAGTGAGCAAGCATGTAAATGGGTGACAGCTAAAATACAAAATAAAATGTGAGTGAGCTGTTTTCTGTAAAGACAGAAGAGCAAATGCAGTAGGCCTACAGCTTTACATAGGTCTTTTACAATATTCTGATGAAGACAAACTGTTGAAACACGTTAACATTGTAGCTTGCTGACTTTTGTAATATGAAAATAAAAATACTTTTATCGACAAATCAAGTACAGATCTGGATCAATCCAAGGGAGTTGCTGTTTCCCTCTTTCTGTGGTTTTCTACAGTTAGATTTCTCTCTCTCTCTCTCTCTCTCTGTAGAAATGTTTATTTATTCATGTCATTTCGATTATAGTATGTCTGTAGATAAACACATAGCTTCAGTTGCGTATATGCGCGTTGTTATGTAGGCAATATAAACCCATTTATTAAAAAAATATATATATATACTTATATACATCGTTTCAGTTGTACAGTTTTGTATGTATATGATATACCTGTATATACACACATTTATTTTCAAATATTTGTTTATTTCATTTTTTATCTTTTTTTGAGGTTGTGCATTATGTAATATGTCTGTATATAAACACATTTATGTTCAAATGTCTGTTTATTTACAATGTTTTGGTTGTGTAGGTGTTTTATATGACGTTCCTGAATAAAACTATGACTTATATTCAATTGTTTGTCCTTTCATTATAATATTGATGTTGTTTTTAATACGCCAGTCAAATTTACAGTCATGGTCGTTCTAGTGTTAATGAAGTACCTGACGCTTCTGGGAGAGCCTGCCTGCTGTGTGGGATTACAAGCTGCAGGATCCTAATCAGCAGGTAAGTGTGTCCCTGCATGGCATCAGGTATAAAAAGGTCCCTTTTATTTACCTCAGGGCTGCTGCAAAGACAAAGCCAATGGGCTGAACATCGTCCACTCTACCTGGACAAAGAGATGTAAACACCTTGCTGAAAGTCTCAGATCGCTGTGAGGGTAACCCAGGACCAGAGCCTAAACAAGAAAACGAAACTGCCAACGGCCGGGCGAGTAGCCGGAGTCGGGTTTGTTTATTATTGAACACTGAAGATTGGTTCTGGGATTTTAGATTCCTTTAAAAGAATACCAAGGTGTATAAGTGGGACCTCCATTTATAAAGGAGAAGCACACACCATTTTCACTGCACCTTTTATGGTTTTTTGTAGTGTATTATTTTGCTTTCGTACATTCCCATGTATGTGCTCCGTGCTCTACCATTGTTGGTAGTATCACATGAGCTGTTCATTGTGATGATATGTAAATAAACCCTGTTCGCCTGCGGGGCGTATCAACTGCAACCCCTCAATCTCCTGCCTGTCACTCAAATTATTATTATTTATTATTATTTATTTCTTAGCAGACGCCCTTATCCAGGGCGACTTACAATCGTAAGCAAATACATTTCATAAGCAAATGCATGCACCCACATGGCAGACGCCTGTCACACAGACATATGAAACTTTTGGTTTGTACAGCAACATGTAATTTTCCCTTTAAGAATGGGTAGTAATAACTGTTAATGGTGGGATCTCTGAGCTCGCATCTGAGTATGACAACACTGGGCAGTGGAAACGTATGCAGTAGCTGCAGACCCCTTCTCATGCTTAAACCGTACACTTTGAGGACCAGTACACATTGTTTATAGTAAAATACTTTGGCTGAAATGGAATGATGCTTGTGTAGCACAAGTTACTGTCAGACAATGAAAGCCCATTAGTAACTTTGTCTTTTTATTACTTCACACAAGGTCATTAATTGCAGTTGGGACCTTGATAAGCCCAACACTGCTGATGGGGTGAAAACTTTATTGTTAAATGTATTATGGCAAGGCTGCCTTTGGAGATTGCCTGCTTGATTGCTTTATAAGGGCCCAATGGCACACAGCAATTAAAACCCATAGACCTTGTAACCCCACTGATGTTTTATGGGCCTTTTTTGGTGTCCTTCAGTATGATTCACCATTTGTGTCTTTCCCAGTTGGATGAAATTTCAGAAGTCACAGCAGTACATTTTTTTCCAAAGAGGTAGAACTGGTTATACAGAGTGAAAGGTTAATGACTATTTTCCTAAAGAACATAGGTAATAAGTAATTGCTGAATGCCATAATAATGAACAATTATGCACATTCTAATAGCATAGCATCTCACATCAGTTTGGTTTCTATATAGCATTTTAATTGACAAGATAAAAAAAATAAGCATGGTAATCCGGTTGAGAGGACCAGCTGCCTAACAGGGTGTTTATAACTGGTCCCTTACCAACAACATTTTTTCAATTGTAAGCCGCCCTGGAAAGGGTGTCTGCTAAGAAATAAATAATAATAATAATAACTAAGTGAGGACAACATAACACTAATGGAAAAAAAAACCCACAGAACCCACCTTTATTTGCCAAGAAGAAGCGCATGGGAACCCAGGAGCAAGCTGATGTTATCTAACCCCTATATTCTCATCATTCAGTCTACAACAACATCCAGTGTACCACAAACTTACCAACACAACCTGGAATGATCAACGCTAAGCACATTCAGCAGTTTACACAAGTCGTGACATTTTGGAGAAATGAGTACAGAGTTCTCAGCATACCACATTTACTATTAAACTGGTTATTAGGAAGTAAAAATATTGAATCTTACAAGTGGTTTCAAACAGCACTAGATAAAAGGTTCCACATCTAAGACATAGAACCCTTTTTGCTCAATTTTGTTCACTTGAGAGTACAACACGTAGTTTAAATTTGCTTCTAGTGCTTAATCAGAAAAAAAACAAAAGCCAGTCAATAACATGACATTCTCTGTCATCACTGAATTTGTAGGCATTTGTATGGACACTACATACCAATAATTGATTATGTTGTTTACCTTGCAAGGCGAATTATGAATTGCTTTCTGTGATTGCTGACTATGACAGCATGTTAAATTATCACTCCTCACATTGCACAAATCAAAGAAAAAACTAATACAGTTATCTATTCCTCACAAAGCAACCTATATGGCTATTTTTTTTTTAAATCGTTATTATTGTGTTGCATGGTGCCGGCCGGATATGGAGCCTGTTTTATTATTTGAATAATAAATACATTTGTACTTGCAACGACACCATGTCCTCATCTCCTCCTTTAAAAACCAGCGAGGGTTGCTGCAATATTAATTTACAATCAAAACATAATCTGTGTTGTTGCTTTTAGTTACTGCTGGAGGCAATAGTATATCGTATATGCATCTGTGACAAAATACAGGATGATGCAGGATAATAATTATTTCCATGCATGTTAATAGGCCATATCTTAATGTTAATGTGGTAAGGAGCAATATTATTGAGCATGCATGCAAGGGCCGATATTATTGAGTATATTGACAGCAGTGAATTGAACCATTTGTACAATTTCAAATAACTTTACATACCCTGCACATACAGTTAATTGCACTAAATAATCACCATTGATAACAAAAGTATATATATATATATATATATATATATATATATATATATATACATATATATATATATATATATATATATATTTTTTACTGTTGCCCTCCAAAAAGTTGGCTGCATGACGCCCCTGCCTCCAGGACATGTCCCAGAGAATTCCCCCCTGAGCATTATGTGCATTTATTTGGCTAATTATATTGCTTTTTTTGTATAATTACTTGCAGAACAATAAACCACTTTACATTGCTTTCCCCCCTGTTATTTTTATTACTGCACTAATTAAAAATATTACTGCAATGCCGTAAATTTACAAAGAATTGTGAAACATATTTTACTTGTGTCAAAGTCCACCACTACAGGTCTGAGGGCAAAGTTGGATTTTGGCTGATTTTGGAAAACAGAAGGGTGCGGTGCGCCCCGGAGCACAGCATGAGATCTGAGTTAACTTTAACATGGAAACGAAAATAAAATAAGCACACCGAGAGATCACAGAGCAACTCTAGCACAGAACTCATTACCTCACACACTTTAATTCACAAATATCAACTGCACCTCTCCCGCTATACCTCCTTGTGCATAGGGGTTGTCTTTCTCATCCATGAAGTCCCAAGACTCTTAAAACTGAAAATCTCTTTCTTAATTAAAGAAGATTTTCTTCACAAGGCTTTAAACTATTCAACTAAGTACACCCTTAGTGTTAAATACAATTTACACATAGTCCAATTATTTGTTAAATAAAATAAATCATGATAATTAAGAATTCAAAGAGCAAAATCCATCCCGTTACTATACACATGAAATTGTGTACTTTGAAATTAAGGTATTCATGTAAGGATGAATTGAGACATGTGAACATTTCGACTCAAGTGTCATAAATATTATGACCGATGAAGAACTGGAGAAGTATATTAATAGTTTCGGGGATCGACTGGCACCGAGAGCCTTTTGCCACCAAATAATGGCTGGTCTAAGTACTTCTGGCGCAATGGAGAAAACAACTGTTTTACAAAGATTAAGGGACAAACTAAGGCGAAAACGTAAAGATCATGGCAATGGTGATGGTTTGTCCAATAAACAAGTGGGCAATAAACATGCAGCAAAAGAAAGCAGACGAGTGGAAATTGGCTGGCTTCATTTTCAGATGGGGGAATTTCACCAAGTCAAAACTAAAAATGGAGGTGGAACCTGACATCTGACTTGTCAAAAAAGTTAATGAAAACAGGGAAAGAATTATTTTTTCCACATGGGCTCTCCCCAAAAGGACATGCAGAAAAATTTACTTTTGAAATACAAATACTATGGTCAGACTAAACTGTGAATGTTACGACTGTACATTTGCACAACAGAAATACACACAATTTGCCCACAACGTGATCCCTCTTCAGACTCCTCTTCTGATTTTCTTCTTGATGAGCAGACGCTGGAAAAGCTGAGTAGAGTAGGTACCAGTATGATTGTTTTCACGAATGATGGAAAGACATATCAGTTTGATCAGTTTTAGGTTTTGTAAGCTACATATTTTTTAGGCTACAAATTGTTTTGATAATGTAGAGATGCAAATACTTAATTTTTTTAAAAACTATGTAAATTTTATCAAAATCCAGTATAAAGCATTCATGTTCACATACATTTCTGTGGTTTGTTGTGTTTTGCCTATTAGCTATTCCCTACTTTGAGAACTGTATTAAGCCAATATCAGGTGTGGGATGAATTCAATTTACAAGGACATATGTATCCTTTTGAAAAATAACCTGACAGTAATAATAATGCAAACCTATGCAAATGTATTTTACGATTTTAAAATATGTGCCCAATCCTAGTAATATAGATTTTGCCCAAAGAATGAATCTGCAAAGCCTGTGTTGGTAGTTATTCTTTTTTTATTGTTTCCACCTGATATTATGGGCAACATTCATAAAACATTTACTACCAACATAAGTTTACACCTGTTTATAACTAATAACAAAACAACATGAACTTGTAACGTGTAGCCTAATTGTACTCTCAGGATGTTCATTTGAGTCCTAAATACATTTAATTTTTGATTTTCTTAACAGGTCAGAAAAAAATGCAGAAAATCAAAAGGCAATAAACACAAGAAAACTGATCATGTGCATATTCAGCATTCAACACCCAATCAAGATAATGACACAAATATTACATGTCAGCCTATTGCCAGCCAAGTTCTTGATATTCAAAACCATGAGACTAGTTCTAGTCAGTCAGATGCTGAAAATATGGGATATCTAAATGAGGAATCAGACCCCTTTCTCGACTGTGCCATCCACACATCACTGGAAGACTCAGAGGTCCAATTTGGACCTTTTGTTGATGACAAAGATGGTGACCTTGTTTCAACAGTCCCTGTGATATTTAATGCACATGAGCTATCTGACCAGGGTTTAAAGTAATTCTTCTTGCACCTTAGGGACCTTTTTTTATTAAGATGGTTATATGCCTACTTTATTAATACCTAACTAAAGTTATTTGTAAATTAGAGACTGTAGTGTACATCTCATACTATATACATCTGCTGAAATACAATTGGGTTATTAATGTCATGTTAATGGATGCTTTCTTCCAAATTATTGTTTTGTATTTTGTAGCTAGACCATTCGGTGTGCTGTCACCAATTTTGTGATGCTGAAGAACACTTTCAGCATGTTAAATGTCAGGCGCTTCAGTGTTCTCTAGCTTCAAAAATGTGATGACAGCACAATACATGATTTAAAAAAAATTTTTAAAATCTATTATGGTCTATGGTGATAAAAGTATAAATAAATAATAAAATGAGAAGTACAGTGACTTGGCTGTTGGTTTTCTTTTGTTCACTGGTATATTCTTATATTTTAATTTTACAGGATTCAATATTGAGTGATCAACCTATAGAATCTGTGGCATCATCGTCAAGAAATGATTGTCTTCCACCAGGACCATCTGAGCAAGCAGCAAATGTGAAAGTCACGATATGCAAAAATACAACAGGTAATGGTTATCAAGGATCTTTTGGAAATTTTCATGGATTATAAGGTACTAAATTTAGCCCTGCGAATGGAGTTTGCAAATGAAAAGGCTCTTGATGATGATGGAGTATCAAGAGATGTATACACTGCATTTTGGAAAGAATTCCTAGAACATTGTGAAGGGGAAGATGAACAAGTTCCAAGACTACAGCCTGATTATTCTGAGAGGGAATGGCAAGCAATCGGCAGAATTTGGGTTAAAGGATATATGGACCATGGGTTGATACCTGTTAGGCTTTCACCAGCATTTATCCTTGCATGTAATCATGGAGTTACTGCAGTGGATGAAGAACTCCGCAGTGTGAAAAATGACAGCTTGGCAGGAGCACGTTTCGGAGGACGTGTGCTCCAGCCGCCGTTTCCCGAGTCGGCGGGTGGGTTGCGAGCGGTGGGCCGAGGATACAAATAATGATTGGGCACACTAAATTGGGGAGAAAACCGGGGTAAAAAATTGGTGACGACTAAATTTAAAAAGAAAAAAAAAAGAAAAAAGAATTTCTAAATCAACAGGAGCAGATGGCCTTTAATTACTTGCAGCGTGAAAAATGCAGACCCAAGAAAGTTAGAAACTTTCTTGTGCTTCTGTACAGGTTCGACTGTGATGTGCAAGGACAAAATTGATCTAACCTTTAATGCTTTGTTTGGTCTAAGTCACAGGCCAGTGGCACATACATGTGCAGCTGTTCTTGAGCTACCATATACATATAATTCGTACCCAGAGTTCCGTACAGACTTTGACAATGTTCTTTCTGGTGATTGGTTTGCAATGGACATACTGTAGTCCAGACTTTCAAAAGAAGAGAAATGCAACAAACAATTTAAAAACTTTAACTTGAGGTATTTAAGTAATGTTGTGTTTTTTTTTATACTTTCCTTAAAATATTGTTTTAAGTTAAAGCTTTATAAAAAAGGACCCATCATTTCATAGTTTTAAATATGTTTACAGCAGAAAACCACAAAAGAAATTGATAGTTACATTTGTTTATTCTCTTTGGAAGGGCAAAGAGGTCATTTTCATTCTAAGTAACAACTGAATTACCGTAGGTAAAAAAAAATACCTGTACATGACAAGTTGGCACCTTTTATTTTAAAATCTTTGGAAATTTAAAGTTTGTCTTTATTGAACGCGTTAAAACACTTCATGATATGTTTAAGAGTGTTAATAGTATTGTCTAAGTGTAATATTTGATGGTAAATAGTTAATGGAAAGTCTGCTATGGAATGCAGGCACATGGAACTCTGCTTGAACTGTGTATACTTTGAATTGTATTTTGGCACAGTTTAAAATGCTCTGTTTGGTGACTGCTTTACAAGGTATGTACTGTGGTCCACACCAAGTTATTAGGGGGCCAAGCAACAAAGTTGCTGGTTATTGTTGTTCTACCAAATTTTTAAATGTTTATAAAATCAACAGTGTGGCACTAAAACTCATGAAACTTCATAGGTCACGTGGTTTGGCAGTCATAGTGGATTTTTCACAAATTTGTGTTCTCTAAAACTGCATATTGCCAAGATGGGAAACTTGGTGTACAGACTAGGCTCATGTTGTAGTTATTAATATGGTATTATATATAATAAAATCTTTGGCATTCCTAAAAATGTTCTAGATGGTTGTTAAATGGCTCATAAGTTAAAGCTCTGAATATGGCCTGTAATTTTATATTTGGAATACCTCTGGGGCAACAAAGACTTTTGTGAATATGAATATGACTTTTTTTTTAAGAAATGGACAGTTATTAACCATTGTCTTCCATGATTGCTAGCATTCTAAATGGAACAGTATCAGTACATGATTGACTTAATGTGCAAGAACATGGTCACTTTGAGAAGTCATATGATGGTAACAGAGCTTTTTGTCTGACACACTGCCCATAAAAGGTAACACATCCAATATGTTTAGAGCAGAGCCACGGTAATGTAAAATAAATAATGAATCCTTCCTGTTTTAAATAATAATAATAATAATAATAATAATAATAATAATAATAATAATAATAATAATAATAATAAAAAGTTACCATCCTTTTAATGTGGTGGTTATTGTTTTCAAAAGTGTTAATTTCTGTGAGCTCCAGACAAGGTTAGCAGAATATCAAAAATCTTACAGGCACAGACTACAGACTTTCTGGCAGTGTTGCCAGATCCCCACAAGAAAAAGGAATATAGAATTATTATACACATGTTACTCAATTGCACAGTACTTGTATACAGTACAACCTAGTTTATCCAAAAGTCTTGGGGGACATGAAAAACATTTGGTTTAACAGGTTTTCAGTTGCATGAGGGAACAAGTCAATCTAGCATGCGTTAGCAATTATACATCGGAGCAACATTAAGCAATGCTAGGAAATGTATGACTCTTTATTAAAGATTCCCAACATAACAATACTGTAAACAGAATGAGTACAGTACAAAGAAACGTTTTTACATTAAGCAATGTAAAGTACAGTATTATAATTGAGTCTGTATTAGTGTAACGATTCCAAACAAAACAATACACTACTGCATGGAAAAAAATTAAAAAGAATTAACTGTAGCAAAGCTAGGTACTGTATTACAATTGTGAACAAAGAAAGAAAATGTTACTTTGCTTTCATTTTTAGTCTTTCCCCGTCACTTTGCAGTAGCCTAATACTTAATGCCCTAAATAATGGGGTTGTACTGTAATTCTTAAACCTACAATATATTGTCACACAATATGCTTGGTTATAAAGATGTGTAATAATATGTATTCATAAAAAACTAAGGCGCTAGAATGTACCTTTTAAAAAATCTAATAATTTCTTACCTCCAGGTTGCCCTGAGCAGAAACACAAAAACCTCTTCTAGATCTGAAGAGAAATCCCCTGATCTGACTATAGGGTGAATCCTCATGGGTTCCTCTGGCGTTGGAGTAGCACAGCGATAACCAGAGTGTGCTATAACCCAGTTTGAAAGTGGCAAAAAGAGAGTCTGACATAGGCTGCGGTGAAAAAGCATCCACGTGCAAATTTATTCACACATTAACACACAAAAACACTGTTACCCCTGAATAATATAAAGCACATATTTGAAACAATCAACTGTAAATACACTGAAAAATATATATGTTTTCCCCATGTTAAATGTTTTTTTCCCCCCACAGAGGTTTCAATTCCTATCCCCAAGTATTCCTAATACATTCACACATTCCGTAAAAGAATGAAAAGGGGTTTCAGAGATGGTAGTTTTCTTTTACTCATTTCACAAGCTATTTAGTGGAGTGCTTCATTACCAGTTTCAAACATGCTCTGGAAATCCACCCGACACATTGCTTCAGATGTAACGATAATAGGAACTCCTTTCAATTGCAGAAAGCAATGCAAGTGCATTGGGCTCTATACGCATAAGTGTACAACACAAATCTATGTGGAGGTTTATCAAAAAATAAAATGCATCTTAAATATATATCATTTGTTATTTTTATTTTATTAATATTATTTATTTGTTTTTGTTTCTCAGTTATTTAATATTTTCTGTTAACAACATATCAACTTACATTTGCTCAGACTCCAGATCAAAGCAGTCAACACTGATCAGCTGTTCACTCTCAGATCGGTGGCAGGAATAGTGAACATCTGATCAATATTGCTTATTTGCGCAAGTCACTGCACATTATGGTGATAATTATTAAAAGATGAAAAGCAACTTTAAAATATTGGGAAATTAAAATTAATAACAAAAATTACAAAATATATATTCTAAGATGCATTGCATTTTGGGGAATTTCATAAGACGTGAGCTTCAGGCTGCCTTGCGGTAATTAGGCAACAATTTAGCAAAGCCGTAACTCTCAATTTACGAGTTGGTTTCTTTCAGTTACGAGTTGAATTCTTTATAGCATGTGCTACTTTACAGGGATGCATTTATTTCATTCCTTAAACGTATGTACAAATCCAACGCTTGATAGGGCTCATTCGGAAGGTCCAGATGTGAGTCAGCCATTACAATGTTGCACATGTCATAGACATCAGGATCACATGGCACTGGTAGTCGAAAAGTGCATTCACTCCTACGAAGTTCGACAACGGGGGACATGTAGTCATAGGTCCTATACAGTTCAGGCAACAAGTACATAACACTGGGCCGTCCGCTGGGTACTTTGTCATTCTTCAATGGCCTAATGACATGTGAATCCCACACTCATGCCGTCTCATCTAACTCATTCTGCAAATAATAATAAGAAGAAGAAGAAGAAGAAGAAGAAGATATCCAATTAATATAATATGCTAACCTCTATAATGAAGGATGTTTAAAATGAATACAATAACGAAAACGTGCAGAACAATTGGGCGTGGGGCATTTGTTACACACTACTACTAAGTTGCAGGTAATAACAAAGAGCTATGTGAACTTAGCAACTTTTTCAAAATAATTAAACTGCACTAAAAAAACCGCGAACAAGGAGAAAATGTTTATTAACAATCATTATATAAACTGGTTGTACTAGTATTTTAAACAAAAGACAGCAGGTGCAAACAAAAAGTGGGATTTTAATTCAGCTTTAGTATTATGTGGGAAAAGTAGCCTAATAGTCCACAATTTGCTGCTGTGATACCTATTTTTTATATTTTAAAAAATACCCTTTGAAAAGTCTAAAGCTCCATCACTCACAAACAGAAAGCATTGTTTTACCTGCACTGTACATTTATCAATTTTTCATATTTACTTTAAAGTACAGTATTTTTAAATTAAAAACAGGCATACAATGAAACAGCGATAAAGGGGTTTGTTAGCATTTGTCTTAAGGGGGGGAGGGGGGGGGGGGGGTATTACTCTTTGGATTTCAATCGGCTCACCTGGATTATGCCCATGAAGCAAAATTGGAGTGACTTTTGTCCAAAAAACCCCCGTCTTAAATCCCGTTATCTTTGAGATCGCCGAACAAAGAAATCCAGAATTCCACACATTATTTCCGGAGAAAACCCCACCAGCTCTCTATCCGCTGATTTGCCGTGCTTGCACCTTCCACATAGCTCTCTATCAGCATTCCATCGTGGATATTTCGTCTGAGGAAACGCTGAAAATCTCGGACATGTCCATTTTCAGTTCCAGGATCTCCCCTTACAATTCTAGGTCAGTCACCTAAACTCTCACTATCTTTGGGTCACTACTCGTTGTATATGCATTTAGACATATTACACCGTGTAACAATTTTATTTATTTTTTGGTTCCTGGGTAGTAAGTGTTATTTCCTAATTGCTTATGCCTCGAAAGTATAGAAAATGGCTATTATTCCCCACAAACTTTGCTTTTGTGACCAGGACAGTGATATTTTGAAATTTACCTATTTTCCAGAACATTCCAGATAGATTGAAATAGATAGAAAGAATGCTGAGTAAACTTGGAGTAACTTCTAGAACTTTCCAGTAATATAAATAGTACAATAAATACAGGGGCCTTAAGCCCACCAGTTCAGTTTAGTTCCCGCTGCCTAAGTGGATACATATCTGCATTTTTCTGAGATGGCATCAAGAGGCTGCAAGCATCCGGCAGACGCATTTTGCTATGTCTGCGGCCAATTTATCAAGACAAGAGCGAAAAAGTACTCCGTGGAAGCATCTGCTAAGATGTGTGAGGCCTACAAGGCATATTTCAGCATGCCTGTCGGGGATCAAGACAAACCCTGGGCACTTCATTTCACCTGCGAGCACTGCAAAAAAACTCTGGAAGGTAAGATGGACAATTGTTGCTCGGAATTTTATGTTATAAAATTTGTTAAAATTTTTAAAATTGTAAAAGTTTTTAATTTTAAAATGTTTTACAATTTTCAATGTTATTGAAAAATATATCATATATGAAAAATGTTGCGAGACTCTTACACATTAGTCAAGATCCTGGAGTGCAATGAATTCCCCAAGAAGCTCACTAGTAAGGAGAAAGCGGCTTGGAACAGCTTTGTCGCAGTGGTTCGGGGCTTCCTGGGCAATCACAAGGCCGAAAACTATGTGGAGCTGGTTGAGACTCTGGTGAAGAACTACGGCACAATGGGCTGTAGGATGTCCCTCAAAGTCCATATCCTTGATGCTCATCTTGATAAATTCAAGGAGAACATGGGAGCGTACTCGGAGGGGCAAGGCGAGCGCTTCCACCAGGATATACTGGACTTTGAACGCCGCTACCAAGGACAGTATAACGAGAACATGATGGGAGACTACATTTGGGGGCTGATTCGTGAAAGTGATTTACAGTATAATCGTAAATCTCGAAAAACTACTCACTTCTAAATCTTTTGTAGTCATTTTTGTATTACTTTAGTATAAATACATGTTAATTTGGATTCATATGTTGTTTTTTTCTGACTTTATGTGAACGAAAAGACACAAATTCGCCCGTTTTCTCATTGGAAATAGGTAAATTTCATAATATCACTGTCCTGGTCACAAAAGCAAAGTTTGTGGGGAATAATAGCCATTTTCTATACTTTTGAGGCATAAGCAATTAGGAAATAACACTTACTACCCAGGAACAAAAATTGTGTTACATTTTCTAGAGAATCCATCAATGCATCCATCAATCCAAATACCAAAAGGTTTTAATTTATCATAGGAATCCAAATGCCAAATGTAGTTGGGCCCCTTGGCAAAGTAGTTGCATTGATGAAGACGTCTTGCTTTTCTAAGTTTGACACCGCTTGGATCAAGTTCTAGCAAAATTAAATTAACTATTTCTTTTTTTACATGTAGACCATTTTCTCTGCATTTTGCATACATCCATCTGTATCCATGGAGTTGGCCTGAAGTTTGAAGCTGCGCATGGATAAAATTGATAACCTCCTCAATTTCTGTGTATCCCTTTCTGCGAAAGTCTTCTGGATTTCAAAATATGTTTTAAATGCCTTTCACTTATCACATACCCATGACGAGTGTAGAGTACAGACACTATGTCTTTATATTTAAGCCAAAAGTGAAAATAAAATTCAATACATTGCTCAATAGCCATCAATGCGACTACGAGGCTACTGTCCTGTGCACTTGCTGTTCTGACCACGTGGTGTGAATACAGGAAATGCTATCTCGTGCGCACCTGATGCTATCTGAGATGCTATCTCGTGCGCACACGATTTTATATATATATATATATTGTGAGACAGCAGGGAGGGGGTTAAAACCTCCCTGCAGGAAAATATGTGCGTAAGGCACATTTTGGTTTGTTTTGTTTAATTGTTTAATTGTTTTTTTGTTAATTGTTTTATTGTTAATCATTTCTTGCACCTGACTATTATTGAAAATTAGAGCCAGGTGCAGGGTTTTAAAGGAGAGCAGTCAGTCTGCTCTGGGCAGCTGCTGAAGAGGGCAGAAACCCGACTGTGCTGGTGTATGGATACAGCCGTAATTTAAAAGAAAAAGGCAGAGTGAGTCCTTTTTATGTGTGCTGTTCTGTGTGTTTTTGATGCAGGTAAACAGCTTAGCTGTCCTGTTTAGTTTAGGTTCCTGTTTTGTTTAGTTATTGCTCAAAGAAGAGCTAGGTGTTTGTTTTGTTTATTTTGCCTTTGTGTTTTCATTAAAAATAGCGCAACCGCACTTCAAAAAAATCCATTTCTGTGTGTTGGGTCAGTGTTTTTAAAGGGGCAACGAACCGCGGTGAGGGTGACTCTTTCACTATATATATATATATATATATATATATATATATATATATATAATTTACCATGTCCATTCAGGGCTTCCGTATATAACCCTACGCTGTTAAAATTAAACTTTTTGTACTGCAGATTTTTGTCTTGTGAAGGTTCAGCTCTGTTTAGCTGAAATACCTGATCAGAAAAGGTTAATTTCGAAAGAAAAATGGGCATACCAATTACATTTTTACTTCGATTTAAATGCCACCTACAAAGACCAAAAGCAGCTCTCCATCATACACATAATTGGGTTTTAACTGACAGGGTGAACACTGGGACAATGCAAATAAATTGATAAGCATGAATCATTTCATTTTAATTGAAATGCCTCCAGCTGTGAGTGAAATATTTTGATAGGCCTGACATTAACACTTCATAAAGCAGCACTATATGAATCTGCTATCTTGTATACTAGCATTTCCATTTTTCAGAGTTTTGAGTGTCCATTGGAAACTTGTGTGAAAGTTGAATGGCAGGTTGTCTGTAGAGAGTCAATGTTTGGTTTCAACAATTCAGAACGTTGCTTTTCATGATCAGTGAGACAACAAAGACCCAAAGTGAGTAGGGAATGCCTACAATAAGTATTACCTATTGTTTTTCCAGCCAGCTGTCATAAGCTTGGTTAAAGTGCAATTTGACAAATGGGTCTTTCTAAACACATCATGCCACCAACACTATAATGAGATTTAGTAAAAGTCAGTGTTCAATTTTATAATGGAAGGAAGCTTGTAATGAATTGGCATCTCAGCCCATGGAATTGAATGGAATGGAGAGGGCTGGATGCAAACCGCAAACCATATGGTTCAAAGATGAACGTCTTACCATTCAACTAAAGAGCAACTTCTGTAGTTGAGAGGTAAGTATGGATCATATGCTGAAGTCAGTAAGATCAACTCATTAGCTGCTAGGAGGAGATTCATTACAAGATGCTTATATAATGCTTGTCTTCTGCTTTTTGTTACAGTTAGCAAAATATTAGCTTCCCATTTTCTGTTACTGAGTAATAGAACTAGCACAACTGTCAAGTCCATGCTTGGGGAAAAATCAAGACAGAGGCAGAATGCTTTATAGTCATAATATTCTTATTCTTATTCATATTCTTATTATTTACATCCCACAACTCAATAAAGAGGACCCCCACTTGGGAAGAAACCTCTGGTGGTCCAGGCTGAGACACGGTTCCCAGTCTGGGTGAATTAAGCTACATAATGACCTGTAGATAATTTGTGAGCTTCTGTTTCTAGAATCAAAGCCAGTGTCTTATCCGGAGGCAAATTCAGATTTTCAGATTGCCGTGGAGTGAGTAGGTACAGCACCTCAAAGTTTAAAATGGGAAACTACGAGACTGATTACTGACCGAAGGGGATAGTGAGTCTCCACCTCCAGAACCTCTAACTACAAGTTACAAAAACAAAGTTTCAAACTAAAAAAACATAGACATTCCCAATAGTAATTGACCCAATTATTCAGCTGACCTTACCATAAAAGAACAATGATCAAATGCAATACCATATGTTGGGCTTGAAAATTCCACAATAATGACATTTATATGAGTTCCAAATTAGTTTCAAAATTGGACTCAAAGGACTGATGTGCAATAAAAAAATTCTATTTTAGACATTGCTGTAGGCCTTATATTCTCCTTCATTTGTGTCTCCTGACTGAGTCAGTCAAAAAGTTTTTGGAAACTAAAATTGGTAAAATGTTTATCAGACTAAAGGGCCTTGCTCATAAGAAACTTGTTTTGATATTGTTAATGTCCATCTATAGTAGTGGTTCCAGGGCCTTCCAGGCTGCAGTTGGGGTGCCACATTAGGATCCTGGTGCATGTGGGCACTTTCTGAGCGACCTGATATGTAGGCATTTCCTATTGCTCCACTAAGGTCGACTAGTTCATGTCCCATCCCAGGCATGTGTAAAATTCGGTATATTATAGTATATTTTTAGACTAAAGACATGGGAAACTAGATAGATTCTTCCAGTGATGACTCCCTGTTCAAGTGAATCCTGTTGTCTTTTATTATTATTATTATTATTATTATTATTATTATTATTATTTGTTTATTTAGCAGCCGCCTTTATCCAAGGCGACTTACAGAGACTAGGGTGTGTGAACTATGCATCAGCTGCAGAGTCACTTACAATTACGTCTGACCCGAAAGACGGAGCACAAGGAGGTTAAGTGACTTGCTCAGGATCACACAATGAGTCAGTGGCTGAGGTGGGATTTGAACCGAGGACCTCCTGGTTACAAGCCCTTTTCTTTAACCACTGGACCACACTGCCTGCCTCATGTACTCCCTCCCCTGTACACGTTTATATCAATGCTAAATATGCCAATAACACATTGTAACGGGAGTGACGTGTAGGTACATATTCACTACTGATTGACAGGCAGGAGGTTGAGATTGACATGCAGGTGTGCAGGTTTTATTACAAATAAACACTCACGTGACACTACGAACAATGGTAACGCATGGAGGTCATACACCTCTCTGGCAAGATGGCTTGTGTGTGACATCAGACCAGGAAATGCAGGACACAGTATTGTGAGTGAAACACACAGATTTATTAAACAAAACAATTATTTAAACTAAACAAAACACTGAACAAACAAAACAGCACATTGGCCAAAATAAACAGACAAACAAAAAATAGTGAACAAACCCCAAACAAGTATTGTGCTGATCCTTCCAGCATGAGTAGCAATTGTTTTTATATATTTTAGATTTCATCTCCTTCTCTCTCTTGTTCTTTCGCCCTGAATGCACCACCCCAAGTGAGTGACCTGTGTCTCTTTATATACAGCTGTGACATTCAATTGAGCCCAGGCACCATCTGAATGTGAACTAATTGGGCAACACCTGAGCCCAAATACAAATATACATTTTAACTCACGCGTGCTACATAACCCAAACTAAAAATAAACCAAATACACCCAGGGGCGGGGGGTACCTCGTCACAATCACTATACTGGTGTGGGAACCAGCCCACTGCACCCTGGACACTGAGACAATATGAGGGAGTGTAGGGAGAGAGTAGAGGGAGTGTAGAGAGAGAGTAGAGGTGGTGTAGAGAGAGTAGAGCGTGTAGAGACAGTAGAGAGAGAGAGTAGAGAGAGTGTAGAGAGAGTTGAGAGAGTAGAGGGAGTGTAAAGAGAGAGTAGAGGGAGTGTAGAGAGAGTGTAGAGTGGGTAGAGAGAGAGAGTAGAGAGAGTAGAGGGAGTGTAGAGAGAGTAGAGGGAGTGTAGAGAGAGTAGAGCGTGTAGATACAGTAGAGAGAGAGAGCAGAGAGAGTGTAAAGAGAGTTGAGAGAGTAGAGGGAGTGTGACACTGAGACACTGACAGAGAACCAGCCCACTGCCCGCTGCACCCGGGATAGAGATTTTGAGAGAGATTGGCAGAGTAACCTCCTCCTTATATCCAAAGCAATGCAAACAACAAGTAGGATCTCTCCTTCACTGTCACTGGGATTCTCAGTGCCCTTCACATATCAGGAGGACCTGCTGCAGTCTGCAGGCACACACGTCATCACAAAGTCTCCCATTATCACAGCACAGCCTGCTGCTGAGAGTGTGGTTCCATTGCAGTCAAGCTCAGAATCTCTGATTAGTAAACAAACCCTGACCCTGGTTCCACACACAGCGGTCGTCGGTTTTGGCCTCTTTCAGCTCCAATCTCGGTTCACACTCATGGTGATCAGAGGACTTCAGCAAGATGTTTTCATCCTTGTCAGGGTAGCGTGGATGATCTCAATCCTGCCGCTTGTTATGGCCTCAGCAGTTGTGTGCTTGGGACCTTTTTGTACCGCACTGGAACACACTTCTTGCAGGAGCGTCAGGTTTTCCATTAACTATTTACAAGAATTACAAACACTATTTATAATACACACACACACACACACACACACACACACACAAAACCTCAGGGCTCCTGTCCTGCCACACACCTGTTGAACAATAATGCATTATTTATTCTGAAAAAACTCTCAGCAGGAGTAATGCAGGCTTTAGCTGAGCAATGTTAGATTTTCTTATTTATTAAAGATTGCCCAGACTCTCATTTTCTCATCATAACATGGCTTTTTATGGAAGATGCTGACAGGTGATTAAAGTTGTGAAACATTTAACCTTCACTCTCAGTACTGTCAAAAGTGTAACACACCAACAACGTCTAATAAACTAGCCTATTACAAATAACATTGCTTCACCAAGACTAGTCTTGTTTAACTGACCATATTAATACCATCTCAAATAGAAAAATGGTAAGTTAATTCAAGAATAAGTACAACTAGGAGGCTGTGTGGTCCAGTGGTTAAAGAAAAGGGCTTGTAACCAGGAGGGCCCCGGTTCAAATCCCACCCCAACCACCAACTCATTGTGTGACCCTGAGCAAGCGTGCTCCGTCTTTCGGGTGAGATGTAATTGTAAGTGACTCTGCAGCTGATGCATAGTTCACACACCCTAGTCTCTGTAAGTCGCCTTGGATAAAGGCGGCTGCTAAATAAACAAATAATAATAATAATTACAGAAAATAACCCCTAGAAAATAAAAATGCTTCAGGGGTGCAAGCTAGTATTACAGTTATTGTATTACCCAAGTTATTTCCCTGTTCTTCAGTATCACTTACTGTTTTAATGCTTTTTAAATGAAGGGCTTCAGGAATGTTAAGACAAGAGTTTTGCAACTTCCTAACATAGAGGTGACCAGAAGCTATGCAACACTGTGCAATGCAACAAATGTGGAAGCAAAAAACAAACAAAAATAAATAAAAATTGGAAAGTACTGCAGCAGGATGTGCACTGAAAAACTGCAAGACAGGGAAGCAGATAAAACAAAATTGCCATTAAGCAGTGCCATTGAATAAAATAATGCATTTTTATTTCAATAACTTAATGCCCCATCAAATACTAAAAAAGACACAGCATTTCCTCACAGGGTGTTAATTATACATAATGGTATACAAGTGTCACGTGCTAGTACGCACTGAACTGGTCGAGAGACAACCAGGTGACAACAAGAAAATTCCAAACAACCTGGTTCTTAACTTCAACTTTTATCTCTCTCGCTCTACAGGTACTTTTACATTCCGTACTGCTCACCCCGAACCCCCAGATGATAACCCAAGGACCACAAACCAGGCAAGTAAAACTGACGTGTCTTTATTACACCATTTACACACATACATCTTACAGTTTGATAGATAGCTACTGAGAAAATGACACATGGAAATCTCTACAGTCAACTCTTATATAAGGGTAGTATTCTATGTTCATGCAATTAATTCTTTCCACGAATTGGAGGGTCACATGTACTGCATAATTCACGCTTCTAGTTAAAGGTAAGTGTAACACATGTAAACAAACGACTAATTAGCAGCTCATTAATCAATCATATAGTATACCTAATATATGTAAACAAGAACCACTAGTTAGCAACACAGTAATCAATTAGGCTCCCAAGGCCAGGACAGTTCCAAATGTTCACTCACACTCCCCCCGTGACACCCAGAGACAGTCTCAAAGGTCATTCAGGGTGGAAACGGACCCACTTCCTGTCAACCGCTGGTGTCCCAAGACTAGCAGGCACCCGTTAGAACTGAGGCGCTGGTATACCGCTCCTTGAATTTGTCCCCTTGTACAATCGTCTCTAAGTCCTTTCGGGTACCCCACAAAACCCTCGGCTCTGGTACCTGTGGAGACAATCGCTCAAGATGACAAAGAATGGGATTTTACTACGCAGCCCTGAACATGCAGTCCCGACACATAAGCATCCATAGGATGCTGAATTTCGTTAATACAATGTTTTCAAAGTTCCCTGAACAAAACAGTTCTCCAGTTCCTAAAAAGTATACAGAAGAGGTCCAACTAGATTTAACTCTGCCTTCATTTATTCTATACTCTTATTTCCAATATCCAGTAAGGTGGTTAATTCAATCAGGTAGATTAACACTTTGTCATAGACCATTTGTTTAAGTGTAGCAGCACTGTTTTAAGCACAGCAAAAACATATGTAACTTTCAATAAAATTAAAACAGTAGTTCTTCCACAAATTGTTTGTACATGAAAGTTTCCAAAGACATGAGTACTTCCCAGATATTGTGTATTTATCCGGTTCTCCATTCACAGGTCTTTCTTTTCATCTACCGTCTGCTCTTGGTCGGTTCCAAAACCTTCTCTGCAGTTCCTGGATCGCCGCAACAGTCACCCAAACTCCGTCCTGTGCTTCCCATCTTTCTCTCTGGTGTACCGAAGTAGCAATTTATACAGGGTAGGTAAGGCTGTTAATAGCTGGATGAATTTCAGCTGTGGATGGTCTGTCAGTTAGTGGCCAATGTATCTATATTAAGTCCCTGTGCTATAATACAAACAAAACAAAAACTTGCACTCCAAACAGCGTGCTGCTTCTCCCTCATACCAAAAAGGGGTAAAAATAATAAAAACAAAATCAATCAAAAACACAATTCAAATAAGTGAAATAGAATAAA